>NC_092582.1:1655000-1845000 GCF_037975245.1 Apostichopus japonicus
AGAAAGTATATATCTGATTTTTCATTACACCTCGCAAAAGCCATAAATGCCCTAACCTCGTTCCTAATTACAACAGCTCAGATCTCATGTTTATATGCAGAGCATAGTGTAGGCTAGGGTACCTCTGATACAAATGTATGGAAGGCTCAGTCTAAGTGATGAACTTTGCTGTGAAAAAACAAGATATTTTTGGCATCAAACTAACATGATGCGAATACGGTATCGATAATCCGAGTGATCCTACTACCTAACCAGTTTCTTTTAACGTAGGCCCTATGGTAAAATAATACACAATTTATTGAAAGTTGTACATCTGTGCGATTGTGTATATAGCTCATTCGAGCTTACTAGGAAAGCACAACAATATTGTCCAGTTTAATGAATCATCTAATATAGAATTGACTGAAATAAACAGACCCATATAATTTGTTCTTGCTTCTTCTAAACACAGGCAAAGACGCTTCAGATCATTGGTATAGCGAGCTTAGTAAATACGACTTTGAGAAGCCTGGATTCCAAAAAGGCGCAGGTAGGATGTTATAGTTACATGCTACCAGTAGCTCTCATTGGTCGCCATAGAAACGAGGGTTGCATGCACTTTATACCAACGAACCAAAAAAAACAAAAAAACAGTGGAAGATATTGCATGTTGGTGGACTCAATAGTGCATGTGAATTTTGATGAACTATGCAATAATGGAGTGTATAACGTGTAGTAATGTATTAAGTTGAGTGATTCCTAAGACATGGTGTTATCCTTCTTATGACCTTATGATCAACATATGTTTATCAAACATTCAGTCTAGTCGGGGCCTTTGTTTATAATACTTTCCTCTTCTAAACTTGACAACCCTGACTTAAAAACAAACAATTGTAATTGTTTGTTATATTAATTATTAAGTACAGTGTACTGTTTATGTTTTTTATAAAAAGAGATCATATGTTGACCATACATTAATGTATATAATACCGTAGCTAACAGCTAACAACACACATCTATGTGTTAACTCTTATACTATTCATATGCATACATTTATATGTATAGAGCCAAACATGTTTACGTACATTACAGTATCTCGTGATTAATAGATAGCCTAACATGTATTAATATAGCCTATCATACAGGAAGACTACTTTATGTTTTACACTTTATTATTTATTTATTGTTTCTATTCATATAATTAATGAGGCTGGTAAAGGATCAGATGTTATATAGGTCAGAAGTGTCTCGTAGATTTTTATCTTTCTTTTTAAAACGAGTACAACAGAACGGGTACAAGATGTAAAACACCCTTTTCTATGACTACGAGTACAATGTTGTAAGCGTAAGTACGAGTACAGTTAAACAGGCTTGCACCAGTAGCTAGGATTTGAAAATATCTCGAGTAAACGTAAACCACGAGTAACATTGAATGAGGATGATTTCTGAGTACTCAACTATGGTGCAATAGTATATGTATCATATTATAACCATGCAATATTGAGAAGAGCATAAAAACACAGTCAAAGAAGAATTCAGGCAGAATAAATTCAACAGACAGTCACAAAACAATATGATAAAGACTAACCAGTCAGTTTGTTGACAGTGAAGATAAGCCGGGTACTGGTCAAGGCTTGTTAACAATGCAGGTCAAATTAGGGTAAACAATGTTAGAAACTAATAGAGTTGAAGGTTGAAGGAATGAATTTATCCTACATCCTTTTTTTATCTTCTTGTACAAAGATAAGTAAGAAAGGGGAAACAACACTCAAGTGATGTTATTTTGTGTTCAAACATAAGGAATTGCATGAAAAGTATGAGAAAAAAACCCTACTACAGTTATTGCAGGAACAGAAAGGGGGAAAAAAGAAAAAATGCAATCGAATCTAGTTGAGACCCATTATACAGTGCGTTGATATTAGGCGTATACTTAATAGGTTTTGTAACGCATGTGCTTTTGCATTGAATGGGTTAAACATTAATGACAGTTTGCAGGACATAATTTTTAAGTAGATCAATAAATAAAGACTTGAGATTAATCAAAATGCCTATTATTTTATTAAATTTATCATTCCGTTCGTTTTTATTTTGTCTGTGGAAGGTCACTTCACTCAGATGGTTTGGAAAGATAGTCGTGAATTTGGCATCGCAAAAGCCATTACCAAAGAAGGGAAGGTGATCATCGTAGGACAATATCGACCGCCTGGTAACGTCATTAACCATTTTGATAAAAATGTCTTCAAAAGGGATGATGGGTACGTCCCACCCCCGCCACAACGCGGTGATACCAAGGTAACCAGGATCGTACGCAGTGATGAACCAGACACGCGCACAGTCTCCCAACAGGAGCTGGATGACACCATTAGGAGGGTGATTATGATAGTTTTATATTATCATACGCAAGGGCTGCACAGTCTGATATATCCCGCACTTCGAAATGACCAGCCCTTCCCATTATTTTGTTGACGTGCCAAACCGCATTCCCCTGTTTTACTATTCGTCCAACGCAGGAGTGAATATCTTGGTGTGGGTGTGTGTGTGGAGGGGGGGGGGGTCAATGGAAGTTGTGGGAAGGGGTTTCCTGGAGTGTTTTTTTTTCATTTCATTTTCATTTATTGAAACCAGTATAAATATAGCATATTTATAAAAAGGAGTACACATGTCAAACTCAAAAATAAATAAATATGAAAACCATGATAGATAAGATGTTCAAAAGATTGCATATCAAGATAGTGTTAAAACTATGTACATTACTAGAACTAGGTGAAACAATTAAAGAATATGAAAACCGTGATAGATAAGATGTTCAACAGATTGCACAACAAGAAAGCGTTAAAACTATGTACATTACTAGAACTAGGTGAAACAATTAAAGAATATGAAAACCGTGATAGATAAGATGTTCAAAAGATTGCATATCAAGATAGTGTTAAAACTATGTACATTACTAGAACTAGGTGAAACAATTAAAGAATATGAAAACCGTGATAGATAAGATGTTCAAAAGATTGCACAACAAGAAAGCGTTAAAACTATGTACATTACTAGAACTAGGTGAAACAATTAAAGAATATGAAAACCGTGATAGATAAGATGTTCAAAAGATTGCATATCAAGATAGTGTTAAAACTATGTACATTACTAGAACTAGGTGAAACAATTAAAGAATATGAAAACCGTGATAGATAAGATGTTCAAAAGATTGCACAACAAGAAAGCGTTAAAACTATGTACATTACTAGAACTAGGTGAAACAATTAAAGAATATGAAAACCGTGATAGATAAGATGTTCAAAAGATTGCACAACAAGAAAGCGTTAAAACTATGTACATTACTAGAACTAGGTGAAACAATTAAAGAATATGAAAACCGTGATAGATAAGATATTCAAAAGATTGCACATCAAGAAAGCGTTAAAACTATGTACATTACTAGAACTAGGTGAAACAATTAAAGAATATGAAAACCGTGATAGATAAGATGTTTAAATGATTGCACATCAAGAAAGCGTTAAAACTATGTACATTACTAGAACTAGGTGAAACAATTAAAGAATATGAAAACCGTGATAGATAAGATGTTCAAAAGATTGCACAACAAGAAAGCGTTAAAACTATGTACATTACTAGAACTAGGTGAAACAATTAAAGAATATGAAAACCGTGATAGATAAGATGTTCAAAAGATTGCACAACAAGAAAGCGTTAAAACTATGTACATTACTAGAACTAGGTGAAACAATTAAAGAATATGAAAACCGTGATAGATAAGATGTTCAAAAGATTGCACAACAAGAAAGCGTTAAAACTATGTACATTACTAGAACTAGGTGAAACAATTAAAGAATATGAAAACCGTGATAGATAAGATGTTCAAAAGATTGCATATCAAGATAGTGTTAAAACTATTTACATTACTAGAACTAGGTGAAACAATTAAAGAATATGAAAACCGTGATAGATAAGATGTTCAAAAGATTGCACAACAAGAAAGCGTTAAAACTATGTACATTACTAGAACTAGGTGAAACAATTAAAGAATATGAAAACCGTGATAGATAAGATGTTCAAAAGATTGCACAACAAGAAAGCGTTAAAACTATGTACATTACTAGAACTAGGTGAAACAATTAAAGAATATGAAAACCGTGATAGATAAGATGTTCAAAAGATTGCATATCAAGATAGTGTTAAAACTATGTACATTACTAGAACTAGGTGAAACAATTAAAGAATATGAAAACCGTGATAGATAAGATGTTCAAAAGATTGCACAACAAGAAAGCGTTAAAACTATGTACATTACTAGAACTAGGTGAAACAATTAAAGAATATGAAAACCGTGATAGATAAGATATTCAAAAGATTGCACATCAAGAAAGCGTTAAAACTATGTACATTACTAGAACTAGGTGAAACAATTAAAGAATATGAAAACCGTGATAGATAAGATGTTTAAATGATTGCACATCAAGAAAGCGTTAAAACTATGTACATTACTAGAACTAGGTGAAACAATTAAAGAATATGAAAACCGTGATAGATAAGATGTTCAAAAGATTGCACAACAAGAAAGCGTTAAAACTATGTACATTACTAGAACTAGGTGAAACAATTAAAGAATATGAAAACCGTGATAGATAAGATGTTCAAAAGATTGCACAACAAGAAAGCGTTAAAACTATGTACATTACTAGAACTAGGTGAAACAATTAAAGAATATGAAAACCGTGATAGATAAGATGTTCAAAAGATTGCACAACAAGAAAGCGTTAAAACTATGTACATTACTAGAACTAGGTGAAACAATTAAAGAATATGAAAACCGTGATAGATAAGATGTTCAAAAGATTGCATATCAAGATAGTGTTAAAACTATGTACATTACTAGAACTAGGTGAAACAATTAAAGAATATGAAAACCGTGATAGATAAGATGTTCAAAAGATTGCACAACAAGAAAGCGTTAAAACTATGTACATTACTAGAACTAGGTGAAACAATTAAAGAATATGAAAACCGTGATAGATAAGATGTTCAAAAGATTGCACAACAAGAAAGCGTTAAAACTATGTACATTACTAGAACTAGGTGAAACAATTAAAGAATATGAAAACCGTGATAGATAAGATGTTCAAAAGATTGCACATCAAGAAAGCGTTAAAACTATGTACATTACTAGAACTAGGTGAAACAATTAAAGAATATGAAAACCGTGATAGATAAGATATTCAAAAGATTGCACATCAAGAAAGCGTTAAAACTATGTACATTACTAGAACTAGGTGAAACAATTAAAGAATATGAAAACCGTGATAGATAAGATGTTTAAATGATTGCACATCAAGAAAGCGTTAAAACTATGTACATTACTAGAACTAGGTGAAACAATTAAAGAATATGAAAACCGTGATAGATAAGATGTTCAAAAGATTGCACAACAAGAAAGCGTTAAAACTATGTACATTACTAGAACTAGGTGAAACAATTAAAGAATATGAAAACCGTGATAGATAAGATGTTCAAAAGATTGCACAACAAGAAAGCGTTAAAACTATGTACATTACTAGAACTAGGTGAAACAATTAAAGAATATGAAAACCGTGATAGATAAGATGTTCAAAAGATTGCACAACAAGAAAGCGTTAAAACTATGTACATTACTAGAACTAGGTGAAACAATTAAAGAATATGAAAACCGTGATAGATAAGATGTTCAAAAGATTGCACAACAAGAAAGCGTTAAAACTATGTACATTACTAGAACTAGGTGAAACAATTAAAGAATATGAAAACCGTGATAGATAAGATGTTCAAAAGATTGCACAACAAGAAAGCGTTAAAACTATGTACATTACTAGAACTAGGTGAAACAATTAAAGAATATGAAAACCGTGATAGATAAGATGTTCAAAAGATTGCACAACAAGAAAGCGTTAAAACTATGTACATTACTAGAACTAGGTGAAACAATTAAAGAATATGAAAACCGTGATAGATAAGATGTTCAAAAGATTGCACAACAAGAAAGCGTTAAAACTATGTACATTACTAGAACTAGGTGAAACAATTAAAGAATATGAAAACCGTGATAGATAAGATGTTCAAAAGATTGCACAACAAGAAAGCGTTAAAACTATGTACATTACTAGAACTAGGTGAAACAATTAAAGAATATGAAAACCGTGATAGATAAGATGTTCAAAAGATTGCACATCAAGAAAGCGTTAAAACTATGTACATTACTAGAACTAGGTGAAACAATTAAAGAATATGAAAACCATGATAGATAAGATGTTCAACAGATTGCACAACAAGAAAGCGTTAAAACTATGTACATTACTAGAACTAGGTGAAACAATTAAAGAATATGAAAACCGTGATAGATAAGATGTTCAAAAGATTGCACAACAAGAAAGCGTTAAAACTATGTACATTACTAGAACTAGGTGAAACAATTAAAGAATATGAAAACCGTGATAGATAAGATGTTCAAAAGATTGCACAACAAGAAAGCGTTAAAACTATGTACATTACTAGAACTAGGTGAAACAATTAAAGAATATGAAAACCGTGATAGATAAGATGTTCAAAAGATTGCACAACAAGAAAGCGTTAAAACTATGTACATTACTAGAACTAGGTGAAACAATTAAAGAATATGAAAACCGTGATAGATAAGATGTTCAAAAGATTGCACATCAAGAAAGCGTTAAAACTATGTACATTACTAGAACTAGGTGAAACAATTAAAGAATATGAAAACCGTGATAGATAAGATGTTCAAAAGATTGCACAACAAGAAAGCGTTAAAACTATGTACATTACTAGAACTAGGTGAAACAATTAAAGAATATGAAAACCGTGATAGATAAGATGTTCAAAAGATTGCACATCAAGAAAGCGTTAAAACTATGTACATTACTAGAACTAGGTGAAACAATTAGTAAAATTAAATGAAAGGTTCCAAATTACCAAACTGTATGTATATTGCAGCACGGTAGATGAAAGAGTTCTTATAAAGTTGAATTCTATATTTTGGCAAGATATGAGGGTTCCTAAGATTCCTGGTAGCTTTCACCAACATAATGCATGGCACCTGTTGGTGAGGGCCAGTCGAATTCAATGGGTAACGTATCCATCATTCATCAGCTTTATGATTAGTTTGGATGGTTTTGCCGAGAAAGTAACTTGTATCCCTTCAGACGGTCTTCCTTACCTACCAAAGTTCAAATTTATGACATTGCTTAAGAGTGAGCGGGAGATACATGTATTCTTTTTAATTGTGCAACACTGCTATTATATTCATTAACTTCTTATGCAGTAATATGTTTGTGTGTGTGTTTGTTGGAGGCGGACGGGGGGTGGTGGGGGGGGGAGGTGATGGTTGGTGGAGAGGTGTTCAATCGTATATCCATTCTAAAGTTCTTTCTAACATTATTTTCGCTGTTCCAAAGTTCCAGTTCAATGTCTAATATTTCTTACATGTATTTTTAATAATGCTGTTATTACATTGATCTATTCTTTTATTCTTCACGATATAGGTTGGCCAAACGAAACTCGACAAAGCTGACACGAGTCCCAAAGATTTAAAATCTTTCCAAAAAGACGCTGTGAAGGCTCAGAATGAATACCGTAAGAATCACGGAGTGGATAAACTAAAGGAATCTCCAGATTTGATGGAGAGAGCTCAGAAATTCGCGGCCTACCTAGCAGAGAAAGATTTATTCCAGAATAGTAGTGAGAGTGATGTAGGGGAAAACATTGCCATGCATTATAGCAGTGCCTCGACGGAGTTTTCAGGTAAACACTTGCAGCATTTTGATGAATGATTAATTTCCATTACCATTTATATATTGATTTACGGTAAACGTTTGATCGATTTTAGAATGTTATTTGAGACTATTACTAAATTGTCTACTAAATTCACATAATTCCTATGTTAAGCGTTTCGTATCTTCGATTCAGTTGAAATAAAAGTTGACTGCTCTGGCTAATGAATGTATGAGTTTTAGGCAATCTTGCTCTCAAAATATTATAATTTACCAAAAGCAACGCAAAATGCATATAAGTACTTGCATTTCCACAATAGGAAAACACTAATTCCAAAAGTAGGATTGAAGCTACATTGTGATGACTTCAGACATTTTAGAAGCACTGTACTATACATTTACAGTCATAGTTCTATAATATAATATAAAGTAAACCTTCCGATATTCCTGCTTACTGACGTCATAGTCTTGTACACTTATTATATAAATTAAATTATATACGGTCAATGCCAATGTCATTATATAGTATTACAAAACTGTCTTCTTGATTACCGGGGCTATCCAAGTAGCCTAGATTCTAGAATGCCTTTACTTAAAGTACACATTTCTTTATGCTTCTTTATTCCGCTTGCAGGTCAGGCATGCGCAGATATGTGGTACAAACAAGCTGAAAAATACGATTTCAAGAATCCGGGATTTGCCAAGGGTGCCGGTAAGTAAACGTATATGACATTGGCTCACTATGATGGTGAAATCTTATTTGGAATCACAGGAAAAGAATGAGTAGGTGGAGGGAGGAGAATGGAGAAGAAGGGAGGAGGGAGAATAAGGGAGGAGGGAGGAGGGAGGGGAGGGGAGGGGGAGGGGGAGGAGGGAGGAGGGAGGAGGGAGGAGGGAGGAGGGAGGAGGGAGGAGGGAGGAGGGAGGAGGGAGGAGGGAGGAGGGAGGATGATGAAGGTATGAGTGAGGAGTGAGGAGGAAGGAGGGAGGAAGGAGGAAGGAGGAGGGTGGAGGGTGAAGGTAGGAAGGAGGAGTTACTTAGTTATTAACTGTTCAATCTAATGCAGAAATATTTGTGTCCCACAAATGTAATATATTATATTTCATTGTTGCGTTCATGTGCAGCTGGTTAAGAAAGCATACAATTTCTGCAACGTGCATACCACAATCCTGTTAGTTACTGCATTGGCTGTAGCAAGACCAGATTATTAATTATAATTAAAATAAAATTATTTAACACCCTGAACAGATTCATTGCATATCGTATTTGTACCTCATGATTCTAAACATGTGTTACATTTGTTTTAACCTATTTTGTAAGTGATTCTGTCAATATGAAAATTCCTTAATAATAAAGTTTTTTTTGTTGTCAATACTATAGTGTTTGACTGGTTACGTCACTGTATTCTTGCAGGTCATTTTACCCAGATGGTTTGGAAAGACAGTAAAGAATTCGGAGTTGGAAAGGCCATCACGAAATCAGGAAAGGTAATACTTGTAGGCTTCTACAAACCACCTGGTAACGTCATGAGAAAATTTGAGGATAATGTCCTACCTTTGAAAAAATAAGCTGGAGGTCTGATGTGCTTTAAAGCCTATCATCTTCAAGTAGGTTTTTTTTTTGCCTTATTATGAGGAAAAGTTTTATTTCATATTTTGTGATTTTTCGTTTTGATGTTTGACTTTATTGAACACCTTTTCAAGGATTCGGCAGGATATTTTTTACAGGATTAATACACACCTTGCAAGACTCAACCCGTTATAAAATACCTTATATGCAAGTACGGGGGCGGCGAGCCCCTCTAACCCACCCCTCTCGGCAGGCCTGTGCAAGTATACATTGTTACATTCTCTTTGGGTAGGCGAAATCACATAAAGGTTCTTTTCCTACGTCATCACCCATATTACTTAAGTGCCTTTTCAGATACATGTCAAAACAGCTGATAAATATTTCAGTTATAATCCTTTCGACAGGATCAGATTTAGACATATCCCCTGTTTTGGGAAGATCTTTCGGTCACTAAAAGCGCAATATCTATATAAAAAAACCATCAATTTTAATGATTATTGTGACGATAATTAAGAAATGACTGAAAAGTCCTCATTAGTGTTTATTTATTCATTTAGTTTTGGGTAAATTTGGTGGCGTTTTAAAATTTTCTAAATTGAACGACATTTAAATCTACAATATATATGGTACACCTGAAATATGTTAGGCTATTAGTTATTCTTACGTTTATTATACTTATGTAATGAAGTTTGCATGTTGCCTATACCTGATTTCATCAGTAATTAGTTAGTATGTTCTAATGAATTAATTTTCTTCTCCCATTTTTACATTTAGTGTTATTTATCTTTTGTTTTACGGAAATCTACGTTGATTCAAATGTTTTTTGTTTGTTTTGGTTGGGGTCGATTCGTCGCAATATTTATTATCAGGAATTCCATGTACAATCCATTCCTTTAATCACGCGTATAACACAATTTCAACTAATTTCTTTTGTGTATATCGTGCAATTGTTTCCTCTTTCTATTCTTCTTTCTTTAACTTATTTATTTCCAATCTAGTTTGGTTATTATATTTCAAAAGCACAAAATCACTCCCACGGAGAACAATAACGTTTTCGTTATATTTTGTATCTATCGGTTAAACTGTATGGGCATGAATATATACCTTACCACATTGTAAATCATAATTTAATGAAGCATAATTTGTTACCAAGGATAAGACACTTGGACAGACAAGCATTTGACATGTATAATAAAGTGATATTTTTCTTGGTGACAAAGGAATTTATTTAAGCGCAGGTATTAGGTACACTTTAGTCATGTATTGCTAATGTATTGCTCATAATGTCACTATCGTTTCATTAGTTTCCATAATTTTCTATAATTGAAATAATTTCCATGTTTTTCTAAAACATGTTTGCAAAAGAAATGTAATCAGTGATCCTTTAAAAAAGCAAAAAAATCTTCTCATAACATGACTAAAAATATGTTAATTCATAGTTACCATATATAGTAATTTTAAAGGTCAATTCCATTTTATTTGAGAGATGCCGAGGATATCTATTTGTTTTCAATTAACAACTAATACAGGTAATGATATTCCTTTAACTTACCGAGTGTTTTTAAACATGTCTTTCTACAAATATTAAGCTATGTACTCTTAAAGAAGGGCGATACTACAATGGATCAGGAATTTTCAAGATATTCAAATATTACTCCTGACTTTTACCATAATTAACATATTTTTCTATACTCCTTTGTTCTTTCTTAAATGTCTTCATTCATTTTTGGTATCACAAAGATGAGAGGATTTGTCGTGTTTATTGTCTTTATCAAAGTAGCATGCCCACTTTGGCCCACACTGCCTTTGTCTGCTTGGAGTGGGCTAAGGAGGGATATGGAGGTTTATGACTCTCAAGTGTGTTGGTTTCACTTCAACTCCAGTGACATAAGATTCCAGATTGTCTAATAAGGGTCAATTGTAATGCCATATGAAATCCACTTTTAGCCGCTTTGGAGTTTTAATTTAATCATCTAATTTAGACAGATTGATGCATATACTGTAAGTATAATTGGACTAGGTAGACTATACCGCCTGAGAAAACTTCGGTCCATAGAAGTAATTCATGATTTGCGATCCACTTAGGCTCGCTGAATAGGATATTTAATAAAACCATAAGTAGGCCTACAGCAATCCGATCACATTACTGAAATAATTTAAACATCCTTATGCTAATCAAGTATTAAAAAATAAATTTATACCTTAAACATTGTTCTTCTTGTGTAAATTTTCTGCTGTTCACTATGTAAAGGGTAGGGAAAATAATAAGAACAGTTAAATCCACATTTAACTTTAATAAATGCTATGGCTTTATCACAAATGTTCCATGATATAAAAAAAATTGATTAATCTAAAATTGGATTTGGTTAAATTGGTTTTATTATCTTTATTATTCATATATATATATATCCTTAATATCATATGTGTTTCCTATAGAGACCCATTGTTTACCCAGGATGCATTACTTCAAGCACAACTTTCATTTTTATTTCATTAGCCAATTTTCTTTCTTTTGTTGTATTCCTTTCTATTTGTTTGAATATTTACTCAACTGTTATAAATTAATCACATTGGAGAAAACAATAAAAACTAAAAAGACAAGTTTTTTCATTTTCTGATTATTTCTTCATTTTCTTATTATATTTTCATATATGACAATATATAGCGGTGCTGCTTGACTTCGGTGATCGGACGAGAACCGGTATATTCAACGTGATATGGTCGTAGACATTAGAAGGATTGAATTTAAGCCTTTTATACCCGCCCCGAGACTATAGCCACTAGAGTACGTACGGCGATCATTCTCACAATTTTGCAAAGTTGGACGACATTCAACTCTTGACCACCTATATGGCTACTTATCCCATTAAACTAATGTTATATGACGATATAGCGCAAACAACGTTTGACTTGAGAAGCTATACGGTAGCATATACGCCACATGATTGCCCCATTGACTGACGTACGCACACACGCTGAGAACCCGACTTGTCAACAAACCTCTTTACTCAGTATAGTAAACAATTTTCGTACGCTGCCATTGGGAAGCCTAAAAGTGGTCTAAAATTGCCTCAATCGACGCATTTTTGGGCATCACATTTACTTCCCGTTGTGTACTCCGACATCCAAGCCACAAAAACAGCAGAGTTTGTTTGAGAACACATCAAGAAAGATGTTCTCCTGTTTCTTTTCGGCACTTTTCCTGAGGGAGAACACTCGTGCGTGAGTGCGTGCATGCGGAATGATACAGCCCTAGTGTAGGCTACATATATGCCACCATAAAACTAAATATGACGCACTTTAAAAGTCGGGGCTAGTTTGCTTCCGCACGTACTCCACCTATATCTACTCAGTAGTGTAACGGAAATGTATCCCTTTAAGTAAATTGTTATTGCAATATTCGTTTTGGGATTGAGCGTTCCCTCAGTTCTACCCGTCGATGGCCCCTCTCCAAAAATGTGTATAGATTTTGCGAGTTACAGGTGGGGACAGCCAATGAAAATCGTACCCCTGTTTGTTTATAAATCTTGCTGAATCAGCACCCGAATTTTGAGATGTTTCCCCTTGTTAGTGGTAGCGCAGATTGTTTTATTAGTTTTAGCTCACCACGCTCACGAGGTATTCCGAGATTGGCCCCTGGCGGAGAGAGAACTGAGAGAACCGCCTATATTCTATTTTTTTTTTTTTTTTTTTATTAGTTCAAGCAGCTGGACTTCGGGAGACACTGGTCAACGTTACACTACAATAGTCTCGAATAAAAGTTCGATATGGCAAGTCAGTGTCTTCAAGGGTGGTGGGGGTAGAATGCGTGAGGGGGGTGGGGGGCAGAAAATGACAGGACACAACAATAGTGACAGAGATAGAAACTGGGGTGCGGTTGTGGGTGAGGAAAAAAATGAAAAAGTCTACGGCACCTAGTATTCCCAGGCGGTCACCCATCCAAGTACTGACTAGGCTCGACGCTGCTTGACTTCGGTGATCGGACGAGAACCGGTTTTTTTTTTTTTTTTTTTTTTTTTATTGACGGATGAACCCACTGGTTCTCCGATTGAATGTACAGATATTAACATGTTTACAAGAAATAAAGAAAGAGAATATATATAAAACTATAACAATAATACAACACTATCAATACAATCATGCACAACAATAAAAGAGTAATCCTAGAATGGGGAAGGCAAGAGAAAATTAACTGTCAAACTTGTACTCGTAGGAGCCATCTTCAAGAGGATTGAGAATGACGTCACCTTGAGTAAACAACTCCCAAAATGTAGAAATGTCTTTTTTCTTTACAAAATAGTGGAATAAGAAATCGATTTTCTTTCGTAGTGAATTATGAAAGAAGTTTTGAATATTAATGTGTTTTTCTCCGTTCAGGAGGCTAACACGAGTGGTCCAAACAACTTTTTTGAAAGTGTTTAGAATAAAATCAATCAAAATTGTCTCATGCCTCCTATGATTGAGTTCCATACCTAAGATAGTTATTTGCCTCCATTTATCATTGTTGTTGATTTTACAGATTTTCTGAAGCTTCTTGATAATATCTCTCCAGAGAAGATTTACGGTTTTGCAATCGACAAAAAGATGCAAGACAGTTTCATTATGGTTCTTACATAAGGTACATAAAGGAGAATCAACTAGCTTAAAAAGATACAACTTATCGTTACAGAATAAAATATTATGAAGAATACGGAAATCGAGGTCACTATCGTGAAAAGCTTTTAAACCTTTGTAGACATTGGTCCACCTATGTTCAAAAGAGACATCGTTAAAAACGTGTTTCCAGTGGATTTCGCCTTTTGGAATTGTTGAGACGGCCTCCCTTAGGAGATCAGTTGCATTCCTGACACTAACGGTGGACGCATCTAGAGTGGTGTCACCACAAGAGAGGGTGAGTGAAACGGTATATTCAACGTGATATGGTCGTAGACATTAGAAGGATTGAATTTAAGCCTTTTATACCCGCCCCGAGACTATAGCCACTAGAGTACGTACGGCGATCATTCTCACAATTTTGCAAAGTTGGACGACATTCAACTCTTGACCACCTATATGGCTACTTATCCCATTAAACTAATGTTATATGACGATATAGCGCAAACAACGTTTGACTTGAGAAGCTATACGGTAGCATATACGCCACATGATTGCCCCATTGACTGACGTACGCACACACGCTGAGAACCCGACTTGTCAACAAACCTCTTTACTCAGTATAGTAAACAATTTTCGTACGCTGCCATTGGGAAGCCTAAAAGTGGTCTAAAATTGCCTCAATCGACGCATTTTTGGGCATCACATTTACTTCCCGTTGTGTACTCCGACATCCAAGCCACAAAAACAGCAGAGTTTGTTTGAGAACACATCAAGAAAGATGTTCTCCTGTTTCTTTTCGGCACTTTTCCTGAGGGAGAACACTCGTGCGTGAGTGCGTGCATGCGGAATGATACAGCCCTAGTGTAGGCTACATATATGCCACCATAAAACTAAATATGACGCACTTTAAAAGTCGGGGCTAGTTTGCTTCCGCACGTACTCCACCTATATCTACTCAGTAGTGTAACGGAAATGTATCCCTTTAAGTAAATTGTTATTGCAATATTCGTTTTGGGATTGAGCGTTCCCTCAGTTCTACCCGTCGATGGCCCCTCTCCAAAAATGTGTATAGATTTTGCGAGTTACAGGTGGGGACAGCCAATGAAAATCGTACCCCTGTTTGTTTATAAATCTTGCTGAATCAGCACCCGAATTTTGAGATGTTTCCCCTTGTTAGTGGTAGCGCAGATTGTTTTATTAGTTTTAGCTCACCACGCTCACGAGGTATTCCGAGATTGGCCCCTGGCGGAGAGAGAACTGAGAGAACCGCCTATATTCTATTTTTTTTTTTTTTTTTTTTTTTTTTTTATTAGTTCAAGCAGCTGGACTTCGGGAGACACTGGTCAACGTTACACTACAATAGTCTCGAATAAAAGTTCGATATGGCAAGTCAGTGTCTTCAAGGGTGGTGGGGGTAGAATGCGTGAGGGGGGTGGGGGGCAGAAAATGACAGGACACAACAATAGTGACAGAGATAGAAACTGGGGTGCGGTTGTGGGTGAGGAAAAAAATGAAAAAGTCTACGGCACCTAGTATTCCCAGGCGGTCACCCATCCAAGTACTGACTAGGCTCGACGCTGCTTGACTTCGGTGATCGGACGAGAACCGGTTTTTTTTTTTTTTTTTTTTTTTTTTATTGACGGAAGAACCCACTGGTTCTCCGATTGAATGTACAGATATTAACATGGTTACAAGAAATAAAGAAAGAGAATATATATAAAACTATAACAATAATACAACACTATCAATACAATCATGTACAACAATAAAAGAGTAATCCTAGAATGGGGAAGGCAAGAGAAAATTAACTGTCAAACTTGTACTCGTAGGAGCCATCTTCAAGAGGATTGAGAATGACGTCACCTTGAGTAAACAACTCCCAAAATGTAGAAATGTCTTTTTTTTTTACAAAATAGTGGAATAAGAAATCGATTTTCTTTCGTAGTGAATTATGAAAGAAGTTTTGAATATTAATGTGTTTTTCTCCGTTCAGGAGGCTAACACGAGTGGTCCAAACAACTCTTTTGAAAGTGTTTAGAATAAAATCAATCGAAATTGTCTCATGCCTCCTATGATTGAGTTCCATACCTAAGATAGTTATTTGCCTCCATTTATCATTGTTGTTGATTTTACAGATTTTCTGAAGCTTCTTGATAATATCTCTCCAGAGAAGATTTACGGTTTTGCAATCGACAAAAAGATGCAAGACAGTTTCATTATGGTTCTTACATAAGGTACATAAAGGAGAATCAACTAGCTTAAAAAGATACAGCTTATCGTTACAGAATAAAATATTATGAAGAATACGGAAATCGAGGTCACTATCGTGAAAAGCTTTTAGACCTTTGTAGACATTGGTCCACCTATGTTCAAAAGAGATATCGTTAAAAACGTGTTTCCAGTGTATTTCTCCTTTTGGGATTGTTGAGACGGCCTCCCTTAGGAGATCAGTTGCATTCCTGACACTAACGGTGGACGCATCTAGCGTGGTGTCACCACAAGAGAGGGTGAGTGAAAGTGACTCATTGTCATTTTGACTGACAATTTTATCGCCCGAATAGATTTGTTCGAGCCAATCTTTTGGAAAAGCGTTCAAAATAGATGTGACGTAATCAAATACGTCATCAACATCAAGTTTACAATTTGGGTTGGCCATAGTAATGGCCGGTATATTCAACGTGATATGGTCGTAGACATTAGAAGGATTGAATTTAAGCCTTTTATACCCGCCCCGAGACTATAGCCACTAGAGTACGTACGGCGATCATTCTCACAATTTTGCAAAGTTGGACGACATTCAACTCTTGACCACCTATATGGCTACTTATCCCATTAAACTAATGTTATATGACGATATAGCGCAAACGACGTTTGACTTGAGAAGCTATACGGTAGCATATACGCCACATGATTGCCCCATTGACTGACGTACGCACACACGCTGAGAACCCGACTTGTCAACAAACCTCTTTACTCAGTATAGTAAACAATTTTCGTACGCTGCCATTGGGAAGCCTAAAAGTGGTCTAAAATTGCCTCAATCGACGCATTTTTGGGCATCACATTTACTTCCCGTTGTGTACTCCGACATCCAAGCCACAAAAACAGCAGAGTTTGTTTGAGAACACATCAAGAAAGATGTTCTCCTGTTTCTTTTCGGCACTTTTCCTGAGGGAGAACACTCGTGCGTGAGTGCGTGCATGCGGAATGATACAGCCCTAGTGTAGGCTACATATATGCCACCATAAAACTAAATATGACGCACTTTAAAAGTCGGGGCTAGTTTGCTTCCGCACGTACTCCACCTATATCTACTCAGTAGTGTAACGGAAATGTATCCCTTTAAGTAAATTGTTATTGCAATATTCGTTTTGGGATTGAGCGTTCCCTCAGTTCTACCCGTCGATGGCCCCTCTCCAAAAATGTGTATAGATTTTGCGAGTTACAGGTGGGGACAGCCAATGAAAATCGTACCCCTGTTTGTTTATAAATCTTGCTGAATCAGCACCCGAATTTTGAGATGTTTCCCCTTGTTAGTGGTAGCGCAGATTGTTTTATTAGTTTTAGCTCACCACGCTCACGAGGTATTCCGAGATTGGCCCCTGGCGGAGAGAGAACTGAGAGAACCGCCTATATTCTATTTTTTTTTTTTTTTTTTTTTTATTAGTTCAAGCAGCTGGACTTCGGGAGACACTGGTCAACGTTACACTACAATAGTCTCGAATAAAAGTTCGATATGGCAAGTCAGTGTCTTCAAGGGTGGTGGGGGTAGAATGCGTGAGGGGGGTGGGGGGCAGAAAATGACAGGACACAACAATAGTGACAGACAGTGGCGGAGAAACAGGGGGGTTGGGGGGGTTTTAACCCCCCCACTTTTTGAAGAGGGGGGGTTGGCCCACACAATCAACCCCCCCTAGTTTTTGCCAGTAATGTTCTGTTATAGCCTATGTTATGTGCTCCAAATGGCGTAATAAATCAAATTATTAAATTTGAAATTGTTAAAGTCATTTCAACCTTGTACCTGGTAGGCTACATCAACAATTAACGACCGAAAACCGAGTTAGAATTGACCCACACATTATTTCTAGCCCCTGTCCCCCACCTTGCGCATTGGAACTTGTAGCTCATAGCGCCAACTTCACCCCACAACAGACATACACAAAATAACGTTTTGTTGCTGTTGAATAGCTTTGGAACTGTATACACTTGCCAACTTCAACGAGGTGAAGGAAGGAAAAGAAAAAGAAGAATGAGAGAAAAGGAGAAAAGGATGGAGTAGAAAATACGGCAAGAAAACGGGAAGAGAAAGAGGAACAGTGACAAAATTATTCGAATTTGTAAAGCAAACAGCAGATATCACATCATATCATTGAGCATGAAAATGGCGTTCCACGATAAACAGCCTCCAAACCATGGGCGCAGATCCTGGTGAGGACAGCAGGGCGCGTCCCCACCAACTTTTTTCAGTAGTGGGGACATGATATACCGCGTCCCCACCAATTTGTCTTGACCAATAGCTGCATTTCAAGTTCCCCTGTATTGAACTTTGGCGCAGTTTGATCCAGCATTGTGCAAATGACATGCAGCAGTTCTCATTTTATTGTATTTTATCCACAGTTGTTAAATATAGGACGGAAATCGCTTTTGCGGCAGTCTATATTTGTTTTCTGGGAGAGGACCCCAGACCCATCGTATATACAAAAGTCTACTTGGATTATTTGTCCCCTGATTTTCTTTCTGCAGACGCCCATGTATTTCTCCAAACTAAATTTCTAAGCCATGAGATCTAAAACTTAAGGAGGTTTAGGAGCATCATTAGGTCTGGGAAGTGTTATTTCCGGCGATCTGGGAGGTATATTTGCCTAAAAAAAATCGTACGCTACGCGCGAACCCATGGTCGCGCTCCGCTTAGATAGTGTCATAGAACAGACACGCGTCCCCACCATTATCCAAGACTGATCTGCGCCCATGCTCAAAACTGTCGATGTGTGTAGTGTTCGGTTTCGGAAATATCTGGTATATTTTTATTTCCTTCAACGAAATTTTTTAGTAGCCGTCTGAATTTTCGAAAATTCCCTAACCAACATTCTTCATCATACTCGTGCAATTTTGACCCGTCTGTTAGGGTTTGAAGGAGGTTTTGCTATATCGGTTGTCCATAGATGATATTTTGTGCAACATTATGGGTATGTTTTGAAGTGAATTTATTCACGAGAATTGTGAATTTTCAAATTCTGAACAGTGGGGCTGACGGATATTGTGGGCCGCGATGAAGAATCACCTACAAAAGCAATGATCCACAGGATATGTGATGAAGTCGAACATGATGTGTGACTGGTGACGAAGTTATAGATGAGAAAATAAGTATTTGGAAAAACTTGGTTCTCAGGCAAAAGTGTACATCTGGTTGGTCATTTTCAAGCCCGAGAAGTGCCATTTCCGGTGATCTGGGGGTACCAAAACCAGAAATTTGCTTGTACGCTGCGCGCCAACCAATGGTGGCGCTCCGCTTAGATAGTAATACGCGCCCCCCCCCCCCGGGTTAGAAAATCCTGCATACGCCACTGGTTAAATGCAGCTTTTCAAGGCCTGGGCAGTGCCATTTCCTGCAATCTGGGAGGCAATATTTGCCAAAAAATTCTTGTGCACTTCGCGCCAACTTATGGTCGCGCTCCACTTAGATAGTGAGCCAGCAGTTATGACTTTTTATTTCATCAATGGCCTGCAACCCCCCCACTTCTGACAAGAAATCTCCGCCACTGGTGACAGAGATAGAAACTGGGTTGCGGTTGTGGGTGAGGAAAAAAATGAAAAAGTCTACGGCACCTAGTATTCCCAGGCGGTCACCCATCCAAGTACTGACTAGGCTCGACGCTGCTTGACTTCGGTGATCGGACGAGAACCGGTATATTCAACGTGATATGGTCGTAGACATTAGAAGGATTGAATTTAAGCCTTTTATACCCGCCCCGAGACTATAGCCACTAGAGTACGTACGGCGATCATTCTCACAATTTTGCAAAGTTGGACGACATTCAACTCTTGACCACCTATATGGCTACTTATCCCATTAAACTAATGTTATATGACGATATAGCGCAAACGACGTTTGACTTGAGAAGCTATACGGTAGCATATACGCCACATGATTGCCCCATTGACTGACGTACGCACACACGCTGAGAACCCGACTTGTCAACAAACCTCTTTACTCAGTATAGTAAACAATTTTCGTACGCTGCCATTGGGAAGCCTAATAGTGGTCTAAAATTGCCTCAATCGACGCATTTTTGGGCATCACATTTACTTCCCGTTGTGTACTCCGACATCCAAGCCACAAAAACAGCAGAGTTTGTTTGAGAACACATCAAGAAAGATGTTCTCCTGTTTCTTTTCGGCACTTTTCCTGAGGGAGAACACTCGTGCGTGAGTGCGTGCATGCGGAATGATACAGCCCTAGTGTAGGCTACATATATGCCACCATAAAACTAAATATGACGCACTTTAAAAGTCGGGGCTAGTTTGCTTCCGCACGTACTCCACCTATATCTACTCAGTAGTGTAACGGAAATGTATCCCTTTAAGTAAATTGTTATTGCAATATTCGTTTTGGGATTGAGCGTTCCCTCAGTTCTACCCGTCGATGGCCCCTCTCCAAAAATGTGTATAGATTTTGCGAGTTACAGGTGGGGACAGCCAATGAAAATCGTACCCCTGTTTGTTTATAAATCTTGCTGAATCAGCACCCGAATTTTGAGATGTTTCCCCTTGTTAGTGGTAGCGCAGATTGTTTTATTAGTTTTAGCTCACCACGCTCACGAGGTATTCCGAGATTGGCCCCTGGCGGAGAGAGAACTGAGAGAACCGCCTATATTCTATTTTTTTTTTTTTTTTTTTTTTTTTTTTTTATTAGTTCAAGCAGCTGGACTTCGGGAGACACTGGTCAACGTTACACTACAATAGTCTCGAATAAAAGTTCGATATGGCAAGTCAGTGTCTTCAAGGGTGGTGGGGGTAGAATGCGTGAGGGGGGTGGGGGGGGCAGAAAATGACAGGACACAACAATAGTGACAGAGATAGAAACTGGGGGTGCGGTTGTGGGTGAGGAAAAAAATGAAAAAGTCTACGGCACCTAGTATTCCCAGGCGGTCACCCATCCAAGTACTGACTAGGCTCGACGCTGCTTGACTTCGGTGATCGGACGAGAACCGGTTTTTTTTTTTTTTTTTTTTTTTTTTTTTTTATTGACGGAAAAACCCACTGGTTCTCCGATTGAATGTACAGATATTAACATGGTTACAAGAAATAAAGAAAGAGAATATATGTAAAACTATAACAATAATACAACACTATCGATACAATCATGCACAACAATAAAAGAGTAATCCTAGATTGGGGAAGGCAAGAGAAAATTAACTGTCAAACTTGTACTCGTAGGAGCCATCTTCAAGAGGATTGAGAATGACGTCACCTTGAGTAAACAACTCCCAAAATGTAGAAATTTCTTTTTTCTTTACAAAATAGTGGAATAAGAAATCGATTTTCTTTCGTAGTGAATTATGAAAGAAGTTTTGAATATTAATGTGCTTTTCCCCGTTCAGGAGGCTAACACGAGTGGTCCAAACAACTTTTTTGAAAGTGTTTAGAATAAGATCAATCGAAATTGTCTCATGCCTCCTATGGTTAAGTTCCATACCTAAGAGAGTTATTTGCCTCCATTTATCATTGTTGTTGATTTTACAGATTTTCTGAAGCTTCTTGATAATATCTCCCCAGAGAAGATTTACGGTTTTGCAATCGACAAAAAGATGCAAGACAGTTTCATTATGGTTCTTACATAAGGTACATAAAGGAGAGTCAACTAGCTTAAAAAGATACAACTTATCGTTACAGAATAAAATATTATGAAGAAGACGGAAATCGAGGTCACTATCGTGAAAAGCTTTTAGACCTTTGTAGACATTGGTCCACCTATGTTCAAAAGAGACATCGTTAAAAACGTGTTTCCAGTGGATTTCGCCTTTTGGAATTGTTGAGACGGCCTCCCTTAGGAGATCAGTTGCATTCCTGACACTAACGGTGGACGCATCTAGCGTGGTGTCACCACAAGAGAGGGTGAGTGAAAGTGACTCATTGTCATTTTGACTGACAATTTTATCGCCCGAATAGATTTGTTCGAGCCAATCTTTTGGAAAAGCGTTCAAAATAGATGTGACGTAATCAAATACGTCATCAACATCAAGTTTACAATGTGGGTTGGCCATAGTAATGGCTTCATGGATACCCTCTGCGGGAAGCCGTCTTGGGATCATTTCATACATAAGATCGCCTACAAAAAGTATACCACCTTCAATGAAATCTCTATTAAAGAGGGTTTCGTCAGTTTCATTTACAATAAATGGATTATGGAACAGCGGTTGCATAAGAATTTCTTCCCTGTTCACTGGAGGGCATAACTTTTTATCCGTTAACTTTTTCCAGGCACTCAACAACTCATAATAATACGGTAAAAGTTTTCTCATAGAATTGCTATGAGGTAAAATACGAAATACGTGTAAACCTAGTTTCATATATTCATAATGGTTCAGAAAATAGAGCATTAAATCTTTTAACATCGGATTGATACTGTTGCTAAGTAGTTTACAGATGTACTTCATACGTAAAGCGTCTCTCTTTATAAAAATGTCACAAAGGTTAAGGCCACCTTTGTCTACAGGTTGAAGAAGAACATTGTAGGATATGCCAGGTTTCTTACCTCCCCACATAAATTCGATAACACTTTCTTTCAAAGAGTCTCCTACCCATTTAGGGACCGGAATAATAGTAGCAAGATATGTCAGTCTTGAGACAACTAGAGAATTTACAACAAGAGCTCTGCCTTTAAAGGAGAGGTTCCGCCCTTTCCACCTCTTGAGAACATTGCAACAAGAGGCAGTCTTGGCTTTCCAGTTTTCTCTTTCAAGAGCATCCTTATCATTGCCGATACAAACACCAAGCACTTCTATAAAATCGTTCCTAATCGGAAAATTGAACTCGTCTTTTCGTACTTTGCCTTTTCCGAGCACTAGTAACTCGGTTTTCTCTACATTACACTTAGAGCCAGAGGCGCCTTCATACAGGTTAATAACATTTTGTACGGACTTAACACTAGAAGTATCAGAGAGAAAGAAAGTGGTATCATCTGCATGTTGAAACATTTTAGCTTCATGATGCATAAACTTAATACCAACTATACTCTTACTTTTGTAAATAGCGTCATGAAATGGTTCAGCAGATAATACATATAAAATAGCAGAAATTGGACAACCCTGGCGAACCCCTCTCTGAATATGAAAAGCATCTGAAATATAACCATTGTGTTTAATACAGCCTTGAATATCGTTGTAGAGGATTTTAACCCAGTTAATTAAATTAGTACCGAAACCCATCCTTTGTAAAACATTAATAAGATATTCATGGTTTACTCGATCGAAGGCTTTTAATTGATCAATTTTAAGAACATAGCCCTCCAGCTTGTTTTCGTTAACATAATTAATAATATTTCTCATAGCCAGAACATTGTCGGCAATATCTCTGCCGGGAACACAACAGGTCTGATCACTAGAGACAAGGCAATTGATAACCCTAGAGATTCTATTGGCCAGGGCCTTTGTGATTATTTTGTAGTCTGTGTTCAAAAGACTAATCGGTCTCCAATTCTTAAGTTTTCTCAAATCCCCTTTCTTGGGTATCAAGGTAATTAGGCCTGTTTTCATAGATTTACACATTTCATTTGTGTTGTAAATTTCTTTCGTCAGTTTGAGAAAAACCTCCCCCAATACATCCCAAAATTCCTTATAAAACTCAACAGTGAGTCCGTCTAAACCAGGGCTTTTACTCGACTCCATATCAAAAAGTGATTTTTGGAGTTCTGCAGCCGAAATGTCCCCCTCACATGACTGAGAATCAGGTTCGGACAACGTTTTAGAAAGCTGACTAAGTAGTACCTCCCTCTGAATACTCACTGACGGTTCTGCGGTGTACAGCGTTTTGTAAAATCTGGCCTGTTCGTGGATAATATCGTCTTGATCGTTAATGATCGCGCCCTCGTCGGTGAGAATCTGGCGCATTACTTTTTTGCTTTGTCGAGATTTTTCTAAATTGAGGAAAAATTTTGACGAACGTTCTCCTTCTTCGAACCACTTGATTCTCGATCTAAGCGCGGCTCCTCTGATATCTGCGCGGGTCGTCTCGTCTAGCTGAAATTCTAAATTCCGTAGCCTTGTAGTGTCGTAGTCTTGATATTTTTGCGCTTTCGCCCTTTCGTGGTTGATTTGTTTCCTTAGTTTTCTTTGATGTGTACGCGAGAGTCTGCTTATATTCAACGTGATATGGTCGTAGACATTAGAACGATTGAATTTAAGCCTTTTATACCCGCCCCGAGACTATAGCCACTAGAGTACGTACGGCGATCATTCTCACAATTTTGCAAAGTTGGACGACATTCAACTCTTGACCACCTATATGGCTACTTATCCCATTAAACTAATGTTATATGACGATATAGCGCAAACGACGTTTGACTTGAGAAGCTATACGGTAGCATATACGCCACATGATTGCCCCATTGACTGACGTACGCACACACGCTGAGAACCCGACTTGTCAACAAACCTCTTTACTCAGTATAGTAAACAATTTTCGTACGCTGCCATTGGGAAGCCTAAAAGTGGTCTAAAATTGCCTCAATCGACGCATTTTTGGGCATCACATTTACTTCCCGTTGTGTACTCCGACATCCAAGCCACAAAAACAGCAGAGTTTGTTTGAGAACACATCAAGAAAGATGTTCTCCTGTTTCTTTTCGGCACTTTTCCTGAGGGAGAACACTCGTGCGTGAGTGCGTGCATGCGGAATGATACAGCCCTAGTGTAGGCTACATATATGCCACCATAAAACTAAATATGACGCACTTTAAAAGTCGGGGCTAGTTTGCTTCCGCACGTACTCCACCTATATCTACTCAGTAGTGTAACGGAAATGTATCCCTTTAAGTAAATTGTTATTGCAATATTCGTTTTGGGATTGAGCGTTCCCTCAGTTCTACCCGTCGATGGCCCCTCTCCAAAAATGTGTATAGATTTTGCGAGTTACAGGTGGGGACAGCCAATGAAAATCGTACCCCTGTTTGTTTATAAATCTTGCTGAATCAGCACCCGAATTTTGAGATGTTTCCCCTTGTTAGTGGTAGCGCAGATTGTTTTATTAGTTTTAGCTCACCACGCTCACGAGGTATTCCGAGATTGGCCCCTGGCGGAGAGAGAACTGAGAGAACCGCCTATATTCTATTTTTTTTTTTTTTTTTTTATTAGTTCAAGCAGCTGGACTTCGGGAGACACTGGTCAACGTTACACTACAATAGTCTCGAATAAAAGTTCGATATGGCAAGTCAGTGTCTTCAAGGGTGGTGGGGGTAGAATGCGTGAGGGGGGTGGGGGGGCAGAAAATGACAGGACACAACAATAGTGACAGACAGTGGCGGAGAAACAGGGGGGGTTGGGGGGGTTTTAACCCCCCCACTTTTTGAAGAGGGGGGGTTGGCCCACACAATCAACCCCCCCTAGTTTTTGCCAGTAATGTTCTGTTATAGCCTATGTTATGTGCTCCAAATGGCGTAATAAATCAAATTATTAAATTTGAAATTGTTAAAGTCATTTCAACCTTGTACCTGGTAGGCTACATCAACAATTAACGACCGAAAACCGAGTTAGAATTGACCCACACATTATTTCTAGCCCCTGTCCCCCACCTTGCGCATTGGAACTTGTAGCTCATAGCGCCAACTTCACCCCACAACAGACATACACAAAATAACGTTTTGTTGCTGTTGAATAGCTTTGGAACTGTATACACTTGCCAACTTCAACGAGGTGAAGGAAGGAAAAGAAAAAGAAGAATGAGAGAAAAGGAGAAAAGGATGGAGTAGAAAATACGGCAAGAAAACGGGAAGAGAAAGAGGAACAGTGACAAAATTATTCGAATTTGTAAAGCAAACAGCAGATATCACATCATATCATTGAGCATGAAAATGGCGTTCCACGATAAACAGCCTCCAAACCATGGGCGCAGATCCTGGTGAGGACAGCAGGGCGCGTCCCCACCAACTTTTTTCAGTAGTGGGGACATGATATACCGCGTCCCCACCAATTTGTCTTGACCAATAGCTGCATTTCAAGTTCCCCTGTATTGAACTTTGGCGCAGTTTGATCCAGCATTGTGCAAATGACATGCAGCAGTTCTCATTTTATTGTATTTTATCCACAGTTGTTAAATATAGGACGGAAATCGCTTTTGCGGCAGTCTATATTTGTTTTCTGGGAGAGGACCCCAGACCCATCGTATATACAAAAGTCTACTTGGATTATTTGTCCCCTGATTTTCTTTCTGCAGACGCCCATGTATTTCTCCAAACTAAATTTCTAAGCCATGAGATCTAAAACTTAAGGAGGTTTAGGAGCATCATTAGGTCTGGGAAGTGTTATTTCCGGCGATCTGGGAGGTATATTTGCCTAAAAAAAATCGTACGCTACGCGCGAACCCATGGTCGCGCTCCGCTTAGATAGTGTCATAGAACAGACACGCGTCCCCACCATTATCCAAGACTGATCTGCGCCCATGCTCAAAACTGTCGATGTGTGTAGTGTTCGGTTTCGGAAATATCTGGTATATTTTTATTTCCTTCAACGAAATTTTTTAGTAGCCGTCTGAATTTTCGAAAATTCCCTAACCAACATTCTTCATCATACTCGTGCAATTTTGACCCGTCTGTTAGGGTTTGAAGGAGGTTTTGCTATATCGGTTGTCCATAGATGATATTTTGTGCAACATTATGGGTATGTTTTGAAGTGAATTTATTCACGAGAATTGTGAATTTTCAAATTCTGAACAGTGGGGCTGACGGATATTGTGGGCCGCGATGAAGAATCACCTACAAAAGCAATGATCCACAGGATATGTGATGAAGTCGAACATGATGTGTGACTGGTGACGAAGTTATAGATGAGAAAATAAGTATTTGGAAAAACTTGGTTCTCAGGCAAAAGTGTACATCTGGTTGGTCATTTTCAAGCCCGAGAAGTGCCATTTCCGGTGATCTGGGGGTACCAAAACCAGAAATTTGCTTGTACGCTGCGCGCCAACCAATGGTGGCGCTCCGCTTAGATAGTAATACGCGCCCCCCCCCCCCCGGGTTAGAAAATCCTGCATACGCCACTGGTTAAATGCAGCTTTTCAAGGCCTGGGCAGTGCCATTTCCTGCAATCTGGGAGGCAATATTTGCCAAAAAATTCTTGTGCACTTCGCGCCAACTTATGGTCGCGCTCCACTTAGATAGTGAGCCAGCAGTTATGACTTTTTATTTCATCAATGGCCTGCAACCCCCCCACTTCTGACAAGAAATCTCCGCCACTGGTGACAGAGATAGAAACTGGGTTGCGGTTGTGGGTGAGGAAAAAAATGAAAAAGTCTACGGCACCTAGTATTCCCAGGCGGTCACCCATCCAAGTACTGACTAGGCTCGACGCTGCTTGACTTCGGTGATCGGACGAGAACCGGTATATTCAACGTGATATGGTCGTAGACATTAGAACGATTGAATTTAAGCCTTTTATACCCGCCCCGAGAAGCCTTTTATACCCGCCCCGAGACTATAGCCACTGGAGTACGTACGGCGATCATTCTCACAATTTTGCAAAGTTGGACGACATTCAACTCTTGACCACCTATATGGCTACTTATCCCATTAAACTAATGTTATATGACGATATAGCGCAAACAACGTTTGACTTGAGAAGCTATACGGTAGCATATACGCCACATGATTGCCCCATTGACTGACGTACGCACACACGCTGAGAACCCGACTTGTCAACAAACCTCTTTACTCAGTATAGTAAACAATTTTCGTACGCTGCCATTGGGAAGCCTAAAAGTGGTCTAAAATTGCCTCAATCGACGCATTTTTGGGCATCACATTTACTTCCCGTTGTGTACTCCGACATCCAAGCCACAAAAACAGCAGAGTTTGTTTGAGAACACATCAAGAAAGATGTTCTCCTGTTTCTTTTCGGCACTTTTCCTGAGGGAGAACACTCGTGCGTGAGTGCGTGCATGCGGAATGATACAGCCCTAGTGTAGGCTACATATATGCCACCATAAAACTAAATATGACGCACTTTAAAAGTCGGGGCTAGTTTGCTTCCGCACGTACTCCACCTATATCTACTCAGTAGTGTAACGGAAATGTATCCCTTTAAGTAAATTGTTATTGCAATATTCGTTTTGGGATTGAGCGTTCCCTCAGTTCTACCCGTCGATGGCCCCTCTCCAAAAATGTGTATAGATTTTGCGAGTTACAGGTGGGGACAGCCAATGAAAATCGTACCCCTGTTTGTTTATAAATCTTGCTGAATCAGCACCCGAATTTTGAGATGTTTCCCCTTGTTAGTGGTAGCGCAGATTGTTTTATTAGTTTTAGCTCACCACGCTCACGAGGTATTCCGAGATTGGCCCCTGGCGGAGAGAGAACTGAGAGAACCGCCTGTATTCTATTTTTTTTTTTTTTTTTTTTTATTAGTTCAAGCAGCTGGACTTCGGGAGACACTGGTCAACGTTACACTAAAATAGTCTCGAATAAAAGTTCGATATGGCAAGTCAATGTCTTCAAGGGTGGTGGGGGTAGAATGCGTGAGGGGGGAGTGGGGGGCAGAAAATGACAGGACACAACAATAGTGACAGAGATAGAAACTGGGGTGCGCTTGTGGGTGAGGAAAAAAATGAAAAAGTCTACGGCACCTAGTATTCCCAGGCGGTCACCCATCCAAGTACTGACTAGGCTCGACGCTGCTTGACTTCGGTGATCGGACGAGAACCGGTATATTCAACGTGATATGGTCGTAGACATTGGAAGGATAGAATTTAAGCCTTTTATACCCGCCCCGAGACTATAGCCACTGGAGTACGTACGGCGATCATTCTCACAATTTTGCAAAGTTGGACGACATTCAACTCTTGACCACCTATATGGCTACTTATCCCATTAAACTAATGTTATATGACGATATAGCGCAAACAACGTTTGACTTGAGAAGCTATACGGTAGCATATACGCCACATGATTGCCCCATTGACTGACGTACGCACACACGCTGAGAACCCGACTTGTCAACAAACCTCTTTACTCAGTATAGTAAACAATTTTCGTACGCTGCCATTGGGAAGCCTAAAAGTGGTCTAAAATTGCCTCAATCGACGCATTTTTGGGCATCACATTTACTTCCCGTTGTGTACTCCGACATCCAAGCCACAAAAACAGCAGAGTTTGTTTGAGAACACATCAAGAAAGATGTTCTCCTGTTTCTTTTCGGCACTTTTCCTGAGGGAGAACACTCGTGCGTGAGTGCGTGCATGCGGAATGATACAGCCCTAGTGTAGGCTACATATATGCCACCATAAAACTAAATATGACGCACTTTAAAAGTCGGGGCTAGTTTGCTTCCGCACGTACTCCACCTATATCTACTCAGTAGTGTAACGGAAATGTATCCCTTTAAGTAAATTGTTATTGCAATATTCGTTTTGGGATTGAGCGTTCCCTCAGTTCTACCCGTCGATGGCCCCTCTCCAAAAATGTGTATAGATTTTGCGAGTTACAGGTGGGGACAGCCAATGAAAATCGTACCCCTGTTTGTTTATAAATCTTGCTGAATCAGCACCCGAATTTTGAGATGTTTCCCCTTGTTAGTGGTAGCGCAGATTGTTTTATTAGTTTTAGCTCACCACGCTCACGAGGTATTCCGAGATTGGCCCCTGGCGGAGAGAGAACTGAGAGAACCGCCTGTATTCTATTTTTTTTTTTTTTTTTTTTTATTAGTTCAAGCAGCTGGACTTCGGGAGACACTGGTCAACGTTACACTAAAATAGTCTCGAATAAAAGTTCGATATGGCAAGTCAATGTCTTCAAGGGTGGTGGGGGTAGAATGCGTGAGGGGGGAGTGGGGGGCAGAAAATGACAGGACACAACAATAGTGACAGAGATAGAAACTGGGGTGCGCTTGTGGGTGAGGAAAAAAATGAAAAAGTCTACGGCACCTAGTATTCCCAGGCGGTCACCCATCCAAGTACTGACTAGGCTCGACGCTGCTTGACTTCGGTGATCGGACGAGAACCGGTATATTCAACGTGATATGGTCGTAGACATTGGAAGGATAGAATTTAAGCCTTTTATACCCGCCCCGAGACTATAGCCACTGGAGTACGTACGGCGATCATTCTCACAATTTTGCAAAGTTGGACGACATTCAACTCTTGACCACCTATATGGCTACTTATCCCATTAAACTAATGTTATATGACGATATAGCGCAAACAACGTTTGACTTGAGAAGCTATACGGTAGCATATACGCCACATGATTGCCCCATTGACTGACGTACGCACACACGCTGAGAACCCGACTTGTCAACAAACCTCTTTACTCAGTATAGTAAACAATTTTCGTACGCTGCCATTGGGAAGCCTAAAAGTGGTCTAAAATTGCCTCAATCGACGCATTTTTGGGCATCACATTTACTTCCCGTTGTGTACTCCGACATCCAAGCCACAAAAACAGCAGAGTTTGTTTGAGAACACATCAAGAAAGATGTTCTCCTGTTTCTTTTCGGCACTTTTCCTGAGGGAGAACACTCGTGCGTGAGTGCGTGCATGCGGAATGATACAGCCCTAGTGTAGGCTACATATATGCCACCATAAAACTAAATATGACGCACTTTAAAAGTCGGGGCTAGTTTGCTTCCGCACGTACTCCACCTATATCTACTCAGTAGTGTAACGGAAATGTATCCCTTTAAGTAAATTGTTATTGCAATATTCGTTTTGGGATTGAGCGTTCCCTCAGTTCTACCCGTCGATGGCCCCTCTCCAAAAATGTGTATAGATTTTGCGAGTTACAGGTGGGGACAGCCAATGAAAATCGTACCCCTGTTTGTTTATAAATCTTGCTGAATCAGCACCCGAATTTTGAGATGTTTCCCCTTGTTAGTGGTAGCGCAGATTGTTTTATTAGTTTTAGCTCACCACGCTCACGAGGTATTCCGAGATTGGCCCCTGGCGGAGAGAGAACTGAGAGAACCGCCTGTATTCTATTTTTTTTTTTTTTTTTTTTTATTAGTTCAAGCAGCTGGACTTCGGGAGACACTGGTCAACGTTACACTAAAATAGTCTCGAATAAAAGTTCGATATGGCAAGTCAATGTCTTCAAGGGTGGTGGGGGTAGAATGCGTGAGGGGGGAGTGGGGGGCAGAAAATGACAGGACACAACAATAGTGACAGAGATAGAAACTGGGGTGCGCTTGTGGGTGAGGAAAAAAATGAAAAAGTCTACGGCACCTAGTATTCCCAGGCGGTCACCCATCCAAGTACTGACTAGGCTCGACGCTGCTTGACTTCGGTGATCGGACGAGAACCGGTATATTCAACGTGATATGGTCGTAGACATTGGAAGGATAGAATTTAAGCCTTTTATACCCGCCCCGAGACTATAGCCACTGGAGTACGTACGGCGATCATTCTCACAATTTTGCAAAGTTGGACGACATTCAACTCTTGACCACCTATATGGCTACTTATCCCATTAAACTAATGTTATATGACGATATAGCGCAAACAACGTTTGACTTGAGAAGCTATACGGTAGCATATACGCCACATGATTGCCCCATTGACTGACGTACGCACACACGCTGAGAACCCGACTTGTCAACAAACCTCTTTACTCAGTATAGTAAACAATTTTCGTACGCTGCCATTGGGAAGCCTAAAAGTGGTCTAAAATTGCCTCAATCGACGCATTTTTGGGCATCACATTTACTTCCCGTTGTGTACTCCGACATCCAAGCCACAAAAACAGCAGAGTTTGTTTGAGAACACATCAAGAAAGATGTTCTCCTGTTTCTTTTCGGCACTTTTCCTGAGGGAGAACACTCGTGCGTGAGTGCGTGCATGCGGAATGATACAGCCCTAGTGTAGGCTACATATATGCCACCATAAAACTAAATATGACGCACTTTAAAAGTCGGGGCTAGTTTGCTTCCGCACGTACTCCACCTATATCTACTCAGTAGTGTAACGGAAATGTATCCCTTTAAGTAAATTGTTATTGCAATATTCGTTTTGGGATTGAGCGTTCCCTCAGTTCTACCCGTCGATGGCCCCTCTCCAAAAATGTGTATAGATTTTGCGAGTTACAGGTGGGGACAGCCAATGAAAATCGTACCCCTGTTTGTTTATAAATCTTGCTGAATCAGCACCCGAATTTTGAGATGTTTCCCCTTGTTAGTGGTAGCGCAGATTGTTTTATTAGTTTTAGCTCACCACGCTCACGAGGTATTCCGAGATTGGCCCCTGGCGGAGAGAGAACTGAGAGAACCGCCTGTATTCTATTTTTTTTTTTTTTTTTTTTTATTAGTTCAAGCAGCTGGACTTCGGGAGACACTGGTCAACGTTACACTAAAATAGTCTCGAATAAAAGTTCGATATGGCAAGTCAATGTCTTCAAGGGTGGTGGGGGTAGAATGCGTGAGGGGGGAGTGGGGGGCAGAAAATGACAGGACACAACAATAGTGACAGAGATAGAAACTGGGGTGCGCTTGTGGGTGAGGAAAAAAATGAAAAAGTCTACGGCACCTAGTATTCCCAGGCGGTCACCCATCCAAGTACTGACTAGGCTCGACGCTGCTTGACTTCGGTGATCGGACGAGAACCGGTATATTCAACGTGATATGGTCGTAGACATTGGAAGGATAGAATTTAAGCCTTTTATACCCGCCCCGAGACTATAGCCACTGGAGTACGTACGGCGATCATTCTCACAATTTTGCAAAGTTGGACGACATTCAACTCTTGACCACCTATATGGCTACTTATCCCATTAAACTAATGTTATATGACGATATAGCGCAAACAACGTTTGACTTGAGAAGCTATACGGTAGCATATACGCCACATGATTGCCCCATTGACTGACGTACGCACACACGCTGAGAACCCGACTTGTCAACAAACCTCTTTACTCAGTATAGTAAACAATTTTCGTACGCTGCCATTGGGAAGCCTAAAAGTGGTCTAAAATTGCCTCAATCGACGCATTTTTGGGCATCACATTTACTTCCCGTTGTGTACTCCGACATCCAAGCCACAAAAACAGCAGAGTTTGTTTGAGAACACATCAAGAAAGATGTTCTCCTGTTTCTTTTCGGCACTTTTCCTGAGGGAGAACACTCGTGCGTGAGTGCGTGCATGCGGAATGATACAGCCCTAGTGTAGGCTACATATATGCCACCATAAAACTAAATATGACGCACTTTAAAAGTCGGGGCTAGTTTGCTTCCGCACGTACTCCACCTATATCTACTCAGTAGTGTAACGGAAATGTATCCCTTTAAGTAAATTGTTATTGCAATATTCGTTTTGGGATTGAGCGTTCCCTCAGTTCTACCCGTCGATGGCCCCTCTCCAAAAATGTGTATAGATTTTGCGAGTTACAGGTGGGGACAGCCAATGAAAATCGTACCCCTGTTTGTTTATAAATCTTGCTGAATCAGCACCCGAATTTTGAGATGTTTCCCCTTGTTAGTGGTAGCGCAGATTGTTTTATTAGTTTTAGCTCACCACGCTCACGAGGTATTCCGAGATTGGCCCCTGGCGGAGAGAGAACTGAGAGAACCGCCTGTATTCTATTTTTTTTTTTTTTTTTTTTTATTAGTTCAAGCAGCTGGACTTCGGGAGACACTGGTCAACGTTACACTAAAATAGTCTCGAATAAAAGTTCGATATGGCAAGTCAATGTCTTCAAGGGTGGTGGGGGTAGAATGCGTGAGGGGGGAGTGGGGGGCAGAAAATGACAGGACACAACAATAGTGACAGAGATAGAAACTGGGGTGCGCTTGTGGGTGAGGAAAAAAATGAAAAAGTCTACGGCACCTAGTATTCCCAGGCGGTCACCCATCCAAGTACTGACTAGGCTCGACGCTGCTTGACTTCGGTGATCGGACGAGAACCGGTATATTCAACGTGATATGGTCGTAGACATTGGAAGGATAGAATTTAAGCCTTTTATACCCGCCCCGAGACTATAGCCACTGGAGTACGTACGGCGATCATTCTCACAATTTTGCAAAGTTGGACGACATTCAACTCTTGACCACCTATATGGCTACTTATCCCATTAAACTAATGTTATATGACGATATAGCGCAAACAACGTTTGACTTGAGAAGCTATACGGTAGCATATACGCCACATGATTGCCCCATTGACTGACGTACGCACACACGCTGAGAACCCGACTTGTCAACAAACCTCTTTACTCAGTATAGTAAACAATTTTCGTACGCTGCCATTGGGAAGCCTAAAAGTGGTCTAAAATTGCCTCAATCGACGCATTTTTGGGCATCACATTTACTTCCCGTTGTGTACTCCGACATCCAAGCCACAAAAACAGCAGAGTTTGTTTGAGAACACATCAAGAAAGATGTTCTCCTGTTTCTTTTCGGCACTTTTCCTGAGGGAGAACACTCGTGCGTGAGTGCGTGCATGCGGAATGATACAGCCCTAGTGTAGGCTACATATATGCCACCATAAAACTAAATATGACGCACTTTAAAAGTCGGGGCTAGTTTGCTTCCGCACGTACTCCACCTATATCTACTCAGTAGTGTAACGGAAATGTATCCCTTTAAGTAAATTGTTATTGCAATATTCGTTTTGGGATTGAGCGTTCCCTCAGTTCTACCCGTCGATGGCCCCTCTCCAAAAATGTGTATAGATTTTGCGAGTTACAGGTGGGGACAGCCAATGAAAATCGTACCCCTGTTTGTTTATAAATCTTGCTGAATCAGCACCCGAATTTTGAGATGTTTCCCCTTGTTAGTGGTAGCGCAGATTGTTTTATTAGTTTTAGCTCACCACGCTCACGAGGTATTCCGAGATTGGCCCCTGGCGGAGAGAGAACTGAGAGAACCGCCTGTATTCTATTTTTTTTTTTTTTTTTTTTTATTAGTTCAAGCAGCTGGACTTCGGGAGACACTGGTCAACGTTACACTAAAATAGTCTCGAATAAAAGTTCGATATGGCAAGTCAATGTCTTCAAGGGTGGTGGGGGTAGAATGCGTGAGGGGGGAGTGGGGGGCAGAAAATGACAGGACACAACAATAGTGACAGAGATAGAAACTGGGGTGCGCTTGTGGGTGAGGAAAAAAATGAAAAAGTCTACGGCACCTAGTATTCCCAGGCGGTCACCCATCCAAGTACTGACTAGGCTCGACGCTGCTTGACTTCGGTGATCGGACGAGAACCGGTATATTCAACGTGATATGGTCGTAGACATTGGAAGGATAGAATTTAAGCCTTTTATACCCGCCCCGAGACTATAGCCACTGGAGTACGTACGGCGATCATTCTCACAATTTTGCAAAGTTGGACGACATTCAACTCTTGACCACCTATATGGCTACTTATCCCATTAAACTAATGTTATATGACGATATAGCGCAAACAACGTTTGACTTGAGAAGCTATACGGTAGCATATACGCCACATGATTGCCCCATTGACTGACGTACGCACACACGCTGAGAACCCGACTTGTCAACAAACCTCTTTACTCAGTATAGTAAACAATTTTCGTACGCTGCCATTGGGAAGCCTAAAAGTGGTCTAAAATTGCCTCAATCGACGCATTTTTGGGCATCACATTTACTTCCCGTTGTGTACTCCGACATCCAAGCCACAAAAACAGCAGAGTTTGTTTGAGAACACATCAAGAAAGATGTTCTCCTGTTTCTTTTCGGCACTTTTCCTGAGGGAGAACACTCGTGCGTGAGTGCGTGCATGCGGAATGATACAGCCCTAGTGTAGGCTACATATATGCCACCATAAAACTAAATATGACGCACTTTAAAAGTCGGGGCTAGTTTGCTTCCGCACGTACTCCACCTATATCTACTCAGTAGTGTAACGGAAATGTATCCCTTTAAGTAAATTGTTATTGCAATATTCGTTTTGGGATTGAGCGTTCCCTCAGTTCTACCCGTCGATGGCCCCTCTCCAAAAATGTGTATAGATTTTGCGAGTTACAGGTGGGGACAGCCAATGAAAATCGTACCCCTGTTTGTTTATAAATCTTGCTGAATCAGCACCCGAATTTTGAGATGTTTCCCCTTGTTAGTGGTAGCGCAGATTGTTTTATTAGTTTTAGCTCACCACGCTCACGAGGTATTCCGAGATTGGCCCCTGGCGGAGAGAGAACTGAGAGAACCGCCTGTATTCTATTTTTTTTTTTTTTTTTTTTTATTAGTTCAAGCAGCTGGACTTCGGGAGACACTGGTCAACGTTACACTAAAATAGTCTCGAATAAAAGTTCGATATGGCAAGTCAATGTCTTCAAGGGTGGTGGGGGTAGAATGCGTGAGGGGGGAGTGGGGGGCAGAAAATGACAGGACACAACAATAGTGACAGAGATAGAAACTGGGGTGCGCTTGTGGGTGAGGAAAAAAATGAAAAAGTCTACGGCACCTAGTATTCCCAGGCGGTCACCCATCCAAGTACTGACTAGGCTCGACGCTGCTTGACTTCGGTGATCGGACGAGAACCGGTATATTCAACGTGATATGGTCGTAGACATTGGAAGGATAGAATTTAAGCCTTTTATACCCGCCCCGAGACTATAGCCACTGGAGTACGTACGGCGATCATTCTCACAATTTTGCAAAGTTGGACGACATTCAACTCTTGACCACCTATATGGCTACTTATCCCATTAAACTAATGTTATATGACGATATAGCGCAAACAACGTTTGACTTGAGAAGCTATACGGTAGCATATACGCCACATGATTGCCCCATTGACTGACGTACGCACACACGCTGAGAACCCGACTTGTCAACAAACCTCTTTACTCAGTATAGTAAACAATTTTCGTACGCTGCCATTGGGAAGCCTAAAAGTGGTCTAAAATTGCCTCAATCGACGCATTTTTGGGCATCACATTTACTTCCCGTTGTGTACTCCGACATCCAAGCCACAAAAACAGCAGAGTTTGTTTGAGAACACATCAAGAAAGATGTTCTCCTGTTTCTTTTCGGCACTTTTCCTGAGGGAGAACACTCGTGCGTGAGTGCGTGCATGCGGAATGATACAGCCCTAGTGTAGGCTACATATATGCCACCATATTATTAAGCCACGAAGCTTAATGATACTTCCCACCCTTTGACTGACGACACACACACGCGGTGATCGGACGAGAACCGGTATATTCAACGTGATATTGTTGTAGAATCAAGTTACTTGCCATCATTGGCTTACCAAAGCCGCAAGCTGATCGAAGTCAGTCTCTTAGATTCATAATTAACGTCCATGATTATGAATTGTCAATTGTCAACAACTCTGTACCTGGACGACATACATTAATCTTGAGTGACTCGACCTCGGGACCTTATAATTGAAAGGCACTCATAATAACTCAAATAATGATTACTGATTACGAAAAAGCCAGAGATAAATTCATTCGTTGTTAAATTTGTCACACTATAGGCCTAGTGGTATATGTATTCCACACTTCCACAAACCGTTACAGGAAAGGTAAGATAACAGAAAATACATTCTGGTACTATTGTTTAGCAAAACTCACACAACAATGCTGAAATTAGGGATAGTTGGCAAGTGAAACAATCAAACACAACATCAAATTTATCGTTTGGATAAAAGTTGTTGGTTAATAATAAATCTTGTATATGAACTGTTTCACAAATATCTCTCATCAGCTCAGTATATTGGATGGGTGACCAAGCTTCAGAAAGCTTGTACGCCATGTCCTGTAACAATGTTTGTACGTAACGGAGGCAAATATAGCAATGCGGCTGCAGCAGAAATAACAGACTCTGACTAATCCTTTATTCCATGTTGTTAAAAATTGTACGATAAGTTAAACTCACGCATGCGCATCGTGACTGTAATAAGTTACAAACATGTAAAATAACTTGATACGTATTTAAAACCCTATAGATTCGAGTTATACGAAAAAAACGAGCAATGTCCTAACTTATAAATAACGCATTAAAAACAATCAAGATGAACTTGAGCATGCCCATGCAAATATTTTCAACTTTTGGTTGGAATGTTTGATTTGAATGGCAAAAGAGGGGTGTTGTTCCCCTCTCTCACGTACGGGCAACACCGCCCCCACCGTTGTTCCATAGCACACTTTAAAAAAAAACAGCATCGTACATTTAGAAAGAAATATGTTAATACATCATTGCGCGGAATACTCAAAACCTTGAGTACGCTCCTATTTCATAAGAAGACAAAAAAAGGGGGGGGGGATATTTTCACATGCTTGTAAATTATTTACATTCAACTTACCAGTCGTGCAAGATATACAAACTTATATAAAATAAATATAAATAAATATACAAAATAAATTTGTCGTAAACAGTACACACTTATGGTATTCAAATTCTTAAAGTAGCGTTTTGCGTTGATTTTGGAGAAGTTTGATACTACACGATGTTTAAATTTCCTAGGCTTCAAACTGGTCATAGTTCTAATATAAGAATTTAAACAATAAAATAATTAAATTCTTCGGAAATTTACAACATTCGAAATCATGTGTTTCCTATTAATTAACTTCAATCTGGTTGATATCTTCAGAATCGAATGAAGTCTTTAATTACCCAATTGTTCTATCTTTTGCAACACTATTAATTGTTTAAAGTTCTAAGTAACTTCTCTGTCCTCACTCCCCCACCCACCCCTCCCCCACCCCCCCTATCTCTGTTCTTAACGTGTTCCATATATTTTGGCTTAAGTCTGCATGCTACGGAAATTCCTGCTATAGGATTGAAATGAAAGCCAATCTTTCAATGTTTATGCAATAACGTTCAACCGGTAAAGAAAATATACAAGGGAGTTTTAGTTTGCTATCTTCAACTTCTTTGTAACTGCAAACTCAACGTGAACAGTCGCTTTTTCACAAGTATAAAATATGAGCAGTTTAATATAGCAAACTTAATTATGCCAGATACAATTAAAAAACTTCCATACAATTAACTTCGCCAACAACATAATATTTCACAATACATTTTGCATATTCATAATTTAGGTATTATCGTATAATGGCTGTACACTATCGTTGTTCATTCGAAATATTACGTACCAGACACAATTAAAAAAAAACCTCCATACAGTTCACTTCGCCATCAATAATATTTCACAATAGTTTTTTTTTTTGCATATACATAATTTAGGTATTATCGACTGATGGCTGTACACTATCGTTGTTCATTCGAATTATTACTTACGCTCTTCCTTCACTGCAAATACAACGTTCAATCGAAAATCCAATTGAAATGCTACACGGCAAATTCTGTGGCGTCATAAGATGAGTTACAAATCTCTGTATGTTGCTTGCTGAAAGTTATAGTGTTTAGCTTTCTTTAAACTCGAATTTGTAAACAAAGTTCCATTGTTGTTAACTTATTAAAAACACTCTTGCTCCAATTGAGATTCAACATTTCAATCTAAGTGTCGATTTTAAGTTTGTACGTTCATTTTATGACGTCATCATGACACTAATTCATTCTAGATTTTGTCGTAAATGTAACATTGTTGTATTGTTTTGTAATGATAACAAAGCATTATTGTTCTTTAATAATTCTTGTCTACAGAGTGTTGGTAGACACTGAATCTTCTTCATCTGCATTAACAATTGATGATGTTCTTTCTCTTACTTCTTCTGCGTCAGTGTACACAGCCAGGTCCTCCCCCTCTACACGATTTAGGTAGTAGACAACTTCTGTAGCTACCCTTTCGGCAGACTCGAGCGCTCCTTCCATCTGTCCATACCAACTGGTGGAGGTTTCTGTTCCCGCCCAGTGCACTCTATTTAGTGAAAAGGAGAATGCGTTTCCGGAATGGAAGAAGAAAAATTTTACACAAAAACAAAACAAAAAAGCATCCTGAATGATTATATATGAACATGTAAGACTACAAATAGATGAAACACGTGATGTTCATACTGGTTCTCGATTGGCTGCTTATATCTTGGTAAGGTCCATTAGAGGGAACATGGGAAGACCATCGAAAACAATTAAAAAGTACTATTTCTCATACACGATGTAAATGTGGTGATACTATCGGGTGTAATGTTTAAGTTCGTCAGTTACTCTCAAATATATTAGAAGGTCCATTAATGGTCAGTTAGATTCAAACTTCAAACGTATGTTATTGATAACCTCTGATCGTTTACCCAAAATGAAGAACTTAATGAGGTATGTGTTTTTGTCGTGTATGTGTTCGTGTGCCAACTATGCGTTTTTGTGTCAGGTATGTGCTTGGAGAGAGTGTTTGTGTATCAGTGCTTGTGTCAAGTATGTGTTTATGTGGCAGGTATGTATGTGTGCCAAGTGTATGGGTGTGTCAAGGGGGTGTGTGGGTATGTCTAGTCCTCACAACTGGTGACATGGGGAAAAAGACGTTCCTGTCACCAGTTGTCGAACAATAGAGAACAATAGTCATCGGTTGTCCAGACAAAGGGTGTACGTGTGTGGGGATGGTGTTGTATGGTGTGGGAGGGTGTACGCGTGTGCGAATTATGTTGTATGGTGTGGGAGGGTGTGCGTGTTTGGGTGGGGTGGTGTTATATGGTGTGCGAAGGTGTATGGGGGTGGTGTGGGAGGGTGTGGGAGGGTGTACGTGTGTGGGGATGGTGTGGGAGGGTGTGGGAGGGTGTATGTGTGTGGGAATGGTGTTGTATGGTGTGGAGGAGTATGTATTAGGCTAACGACAAGAAGCAGAGATCAAGAAACAACTAACCTCATGAATGGTCTCTGTATCATCATGTAATTCAAGGCAAACACACCGGGTGATATTACGGTACACGGTATATCGGGTTCACAATCAAGATCGCCCCAGATCTTATCGGTATAGTCGACTCTTGAATACACTTCATCTCCAAAGACTTCTCGCAGATTTTTAAGGATTACGTCTTCCCTCTCACTAGGCTATTCCCGAAGAAGAAGAAGAACAAGAAGAAGAAGCAGTAACATCAGTTCAAATAGCTTATAAAAGATTGTGGGAAAACACGGCGGCCGATGAAATGACTGTGATAATCACACACACAGCACGACTGAGAATGATAGCGTGTTTTCATATATATCGATACCAAACTACACCAACTTAATGACAAATCAAACAGTTAGATAACCTGACGTTTAAATCCTATGGCAGGATCTTATTCAGAGCCAAACACAAGTTTTTTTTTTAATCTTATAAAGTGGTCAAATCTAGTAGTTTCAAACCATATGAATTATTTAGGAGTAACTATCTTACCTCGTAAGCATCTCTTAACTTCCGTGAAAATGCATATCCCATCAAGGCAGGCATTGAGTTGACTGTGGTTGCATCGAAAACGAACGAGTACCCCATAATATCACCCTCACCGTGTATTTTAAGGCTCTCAAGTTCCTTATGCTGATCGACAAGTTTAATAGCGACTCCATTCTTGCCAATGACGTCATTCCGCCAAAATACCTACGGATGTCAAAATGTAAGCCATATTTAATCTAACAGTTACTGTCATTAATTTACCGGGTAACACCATGTAATCGAAAATGCAATGGGGTAGCATGCATAAAACAGGAACTGTGTGAACAGAAAGCACGGACGGACAGAATGATAGACATACTGAATAGGTGAACAAAGGGATTGAAAAATAGACAGACACATATATACAACGAAGATAAAGAGAGAGTTTGTCACTTGTTATTAATTTTCTCCTACTTGTAGTCTTTGAATATAATTCGATTACTGTAAAGTCACATATATCAACAGGCGAAATATGCATTTAGTTCTTATGTTTTATTTTCAATAATAAAAAATATATAAAACAAAACCGTCTGGCCTACTCAAATCTTAGTTCCCAAGAATATTGTCCTTTTTTAATCTGCAGCTTCGTTCTAAAGCATTCAAGAAAACCCCCTTTGTTTTGCACAATCTTGTAAATATTCTGTTAACTGATATAAAAATGGTGACCATTTTTGGTTTGTTTAACAAATTTTGGTAGCAATAAGTAAATAGACTTATGACGTTACCATCTTCCGATGTGACGTCATTGCTACTTTACTTACCGTTTCAAAAGTCACAACATATTTTAAGCATTTTCCGGAAAATGAGTGTTTAATGATTGTGTCTTTCCCCAATGGCAGCTTTGGTCGGAAATCCATTTGATCTATAAGGGGAAAAAACGATGAAATGTTATCAGTGTTAAAAATTAATGTTATTGAATAGAAAGAAGCTCACAGAATGCCAGTAACTATGTAGTTTTACATAGCCTTCCCTTTAAATAATACTATTGTGACATAGGACCAACCTAATGTAAATTGTTGCGTGTGCACCATAACAACAACCCCCAACCCCCCAACCCCCTCCCCCACGCACCGTCACGTATACCTGACCAGTAACTACCTGGCATGATTTTGATACTTCTTCTATCTTACGATGATTGTAAACTTCCATAACAATGTTACGGCAGTCGAGTTTTATTTGAACTTATGATGGAAATCGCCAACATCTTGAAAAATCCCCATTGATCTTCGTGTTCGATAATTATAGTGTCTGTGCGACGAAATTTTCAGTTTGGTATAGCGTCTTTAATTAATTACCCACAATTTTTCATTTGGTGAAGACATCTTAGTTTAGTTAGGTAGGTTTGGTTAAATTGTCAGAATTGACGAAGCAAATTAAAAGAGCTGTTACAAATTCTTGACAAATTCTAATCGATACCTTTTCAAAGCTAAAATTAACTTCCTTACCTACATACATATCAACATGTTACATCATTCTATTTTTACTTTTGACTTCATAGTCTTCTATACATCATATTTTCTTTTTGCCCAGCAAAATTATTTCCTTTGAGAGCTTTACATCCTATGCAAATTAGGTGACGTCACATGGACGTAATTGTCCATGGGAGGATTGCTAAGTATTTCCAGCATAGTTCTCTTACCAATACATTTTGGTGGGACGGTCATGACTACTCTCCTAGCCCAGAAGACTCTTCCTCCCCGAGACCTGACCTGGCATCGTTCGTCGTCATCTTGGTGTAGCTCGGTCACTGGATCACTAAATATTATATTCTCTCTGCCAATCCTATCGGCGAGGATGGCGCACAACCTCTCTGCTCCTCCCTGTATTGTAAGAAGGAAACTTAATATTACATAATGTAGGTCATGACCTAGGGCCAGACTCATGTTTGTGGAGAAGGGAGAGGGGAGGGGGGGGGCTCTGGGTTATACTATTATATTATACAGAATATATATATATATATATATATATATAATATATATATAATTGAAGTTGCAGCGTGTTGGAAAATCCAGAACAGTGAATAAGCTTCCAGCCTCCACCAGGATTCGAACCCGGGCCTTCCGCTTTGTATGCGGACACCCTAACCAACAAGGCTATATGGACGCTGATTGAATGTCCAGAGGTTCGAAACCGGTAAGGTCGGAATTCTAACCTTTTCGTAGTACATAATATGTAATACGCAATGAAACTGCGGAGACGCGAAGTACTATGTAATTGTTGTTAATGGAGTATAGTTTGCGGCCTTTATAAAAAAAAAAGTTGCACGCTGTTGAAATTCTCTAATTATGATAATTTATTACCTTAATTTTGAGTTCTTTCCCAGATCCTTTGCCGATATTACACATATTATTCCATCCTCCGTATGTGTTTAAAAGGTACAGGAAGAAGAGTAATGAGATCTCTCTGGGAGTGACACCAAGGCTGAGAACGACAAGGGCGTCAAAGATTTGCCTCCCACCTTTAATCGTGAACCAAACAAAAAAAGAATGGGATATCAAAAATTAATTTGATTTAATTGACTGGAATAATTAGAAAAGAGTAGTTGAAGGATGTGTAGTGCCGCCGTCACCAGTGTTGAAGTAGAATCAGATGTATTAATGTGTCGGGTCATCCCCTCTTCTCCGATGAACGAGTATCTATCATAGTTTATATTATAGCGCAGTTATATATGTTAATCGTCTGTGCATCCATATAGTTAACTCCCGTGTAATCTGTGTTCGTTTAACTTCTGCCTCTGAAGTAGATCCTGCTAGGATTCAACTATCAGAAATATAAAATCAAAGTTTTATGTCGCCGCAATTATTCGGTGTTAAGCAACTACAGTTGCATTTGGTCATCAAATGCAAACAGTTTAACATGAATATAAATACCGGGTACTGCGCAAACTCAGATTGTAACTGAAACAGCTATAGAAGACACCATTTTATGGAGTTAGCTTACTTGATCAGATGAACAAGAGTGAGTGGTTACTTAAATTGTGCATTCGAATGTTTTTGTGAGTAGGTATTAATCAGTCTAAACAAAAGATCCCCCTATACACTTTTCCTTTCCTTTCCAATCGGGTAGTAATCAATGCACAGAGCAAATGGTGACGAGAATCTTTTGCAAGTATAATATTTTTGTTCAACTGACCTTTCGTGAATGGAAATAAAACATTATTATTACTAAGAAAGGACATATATATATATTGATACCATGGAGTGGGGCGGTATTTCAGTATCAAACAGCTTTGGAAATTTACCAAAATCATTTCAAGCAAGTCGAAACTTGATACTTTTAACACAAGTCACACGAAAGAGAGCTTGGGCACGAATACTAAACAGCTTGAAACACCTGTCAACCCAGTTCCCGTGACATTTAGGCTGTAACCATGTGATTATGACGACGGTGTTACCTCAAGTGGAGACAAGTTCATACTAACGTCCTTTAAATGTTGTGAAGACTCGCGCCCAAAGAAACGTCTCATGCCGGTAATTTGACCTAGTTTCGAATGAGGCGTAACAGTAGTGTTAGACACCACCGTCGATCCCAGAAAATACACACACACAGCTTGCTACCGTTGGCAATTAGACACTAGTGTACAATCAATACATACAGCTACGGTCAATACCCACAGCACAGTGTACATAGCAGTGATGGACATCTCAGGTCTAGATAAAAGATAACAAGGTCTCACGTTTCACTGTCTGCACTTTGTAGTGACAAGAAGAAAACTTCACTTGCAAGCAACGGAAAGTTAACTTTTTTTCAGAGGGCAGCAAGCGGTTTTGGGCGAGTCCTCAATGCCTTTAATTAATTTCTTACCGTCCGTCCATGTGTGCGATCTCTTGAATTGTTCTAGGGTAGTTGCATCCCATTCGAGGGCGTCCTCGCATTTCGTTGGATCTTCTAAAGGTACAAGGTCTCTCAATATTTCCAGCTTTATAGAACAAAAAACAAAAGTAAAAAGAGTCACCACCATAAAATTAAAAGCCTCATTTATAGAAATTCGAACAAAAGACATCAGTTGTCGATACATAATTAATACGTCGAACAGCTTCACATTGAAAGGAATAAAATGGTAATGAAAGAAATATGGATTATGATGCTGCATGGTTACTAGGCGGTATTTGCAGCTCAAACTGTTCCTGTCAATGACAACGGTATAGACGATTTCTCCGATTATTAAAATTTCAAAATTCAAAATCAATGCACAGTGGTGTTAAAATTACCCCTGTGACGTCATCAAATATATATGTATGTATGAAAATCATTGCTGCGAAATTATTGGAGGCCACGCCTATTTTAAGAAGGTTTGAAATGACTCGTAGAAGGAACCTAGCTAAAAAGCCAAAAATAGTGGGACAATCACCAAATTCCCACACGATACCGGTATCTATTATATCGGAACACAGTCCCAACGAGATGGGCAGACCAGTGTATGTGTGTGTGGGGAGGGGATCCCTGGTCCCTGATTCAGTATGGGGGATCAGGAAAATATGATGGTAAAAAGGTGGTCCGATGTCATGACTGACCCCGTGACCCGACCTGGTTCTTTACGTATATATCTATAGGTGTACCGCCTGGTAGTCAGTGTACCGCCTGGCAGTCGGTATACCGCCTGGTAGTCAGTGTACCGCCTGGTGGTCGGTATACCGCCTGGTAGTCGGTATACCGCCTGGTTGTCATGACGAGGTTATAGTCATAATGCAGTATCAAGATTCTCGGGAAAGACCTAACACGTGACCTTAACCAGATACGAAAGGGGTTTTTTTGCAACTGAGATGCGCAACCTTACTGTATGTGAACCAGTCTTTCTTTTACGTCGTTATGTTTTACATTAGTATACTTACTCTAGCAATGAAGGAGTTCAGGTCGTATCTTCCGATCATACCAATCGGGTAGTTATAACCTTCAAATGATACTGGCGCTCCTTCGGCTGGTATTAACATTTTGAAACCTGCGTAGTCTTGTTCGTACGTTTCCAGTCCAAGTTCAACTACCAAATCCATTATTCTCTTCTGCTTCCTTGTATAAAATCAAAATTTAAAATGGACATTTATTGAGAAATTGGTAGAAACACATAGAAACCATATTGAGAGAGTCAGCAAACCTTTTCTTGAGTTCTTACGCTCGCCTGTTACGTCACCAGCTAATATATAATCTTGAGTTGTTATTATAAAATAAATAATAAAAATATGACAGATTATGATTTTGTTTAGAACAAAACCTCGGTAACGAACCTGCTTAGCCATTCTCCTCCCAGGTCAAACAGATCCTTTCCCGATTCTGCTGTTCGAACCTGTTTGGTGAGCAATCTTCCTCCAACACGGTCTATAGATAAACCAATTACAGGTAGGAACGTCATAAGTGTCGAAATAATATAGGAAAGCATCAATTCCGCATCATCGAATAAATAAGGTTTAACTATCGTGTATGCTTCATCAATCACTTTGTAAACCGACTTTTAGTAAGTCTATATGTTAAATTATTAATAATACGTCATGACGTTTCAGATATTGATGGAAACAAATCTTGTTCTCCAACATATGTGGATAATATATATATACATGTATATATATACACAAACACATCCCCCACGCACACACTCACATATATATATATATATATATATATATATATATATATGTATATATTTATTTATATATATATATTTCAATACTCAGGTCAATTCCATCATCTCTAATTGCTTTACTATGATCCGTTATATTTCTAAAGTCAAATATTTTATTCAACATGTGGACCTAGGCTTCCGAAATGGCCTACCAAATAATTTTCTCCAGGGGTAACGATAGAACCATCTCTACCGAGCTATAGGCGATATTCGCCACATTACAGTACTTCAGATTTCTTATAGTTTTTACACTATTGACATGAATCCATCAGCACATGTCGTTGTGAAATCATAACGCACTGCATATCGACAAATATGCAGAGCCTCCCGTGTTATATACACATACTGCCTACCATCAACTGTATAACTTCTTCTGTCACGTGACTGCTAAGTCCCTGGGGAATTTCGATAGCGGTGTCTGACATTGGAAATATGTGCATATGTAACTGCTATGGTTAAGGATAATAATTTGATGACATTGTTTGTACGGCAGTGTAATGAAGTTGTTACAACAACCACTTTCTCAGCACCTTTGGCATACAGCCATATTCGAATCCCTAGCTCCACAGCCTGGGATAAGTAATATTTAATAATAAAAAAGTAAATCGTCTGATTCAATGTATATATATATATATATATATTTATACTAAATATTTACAAAATGCTCTGAGTACGAGTAGGCCCCGCCCACTGAGTATACAAATCGACGGGGTGAGTAGGTACGCGGTCCGAGCAACTCAGTATATTATATAGTACGAGTAGGCATACGTACTCACTGTGAGTCTGTCTGCTATAGTAAGATCGTGCATAGTTAATAACAAAAGTTCATTATTTATAGTCGCCATGAAGTATTTACATCATCCCTATGCGCAGTAATATCAGCGCCTTATATTTTGACGATAACGGGAGAGATACATGCGCTCCACCGAGCGTGACGACACGTCCTTCGTTTGCCTTTGATTGGAAGCAGTCCTGTAATCCATAAAGCAAGCATCATAATGCCAAAAACTACTATCGTTATAATCTCAATAACGGTTAACAAAGCTGCGGCGATATATGCAACTATAAGCTATATATGTATACACGGTACATCGCTAAGTTCATGATTATGTGGAGCAATTATATGTATAATAACGTACTAATTGTACAAGCCTCAAATGACACACTTAATATTAACGAGTTAAAATGACTATTTGATAGACTAATGGACAGACACGCAAAATAGGTTTCTGGAGTTAAGTGTGAATGTGGGCACAACAAGGGTGGAAATGGGGGGGGGGGGCGGGCGGGCGGGAAGGGGAAGAAGATTTCTGCCCAATATAACATTGATCTACTCACTGTTGTTGATTTGTCCAAACCGGACACGTTAGGACAGCTTTCATCATTTTATCCCAGACGACAGATAACGACGTAACCCTCCCACTTCTCCAACCCCCCCCCCCCTCTAAAGGCTTGGTCCTCTCTTACGCCCAATCTCTCCCCCAAAGAAACAGTCTAAAAATCATCAATAAGTTTCATCGGTACATAGGTTTATATTACTTTATTCGATGTACAAAAGAACAAAATTTGCAAATGGTTGCGCAATAATGTTTATTTTGTGTGTATTAGTGGCGACTGTGTTACATTTTGTCCTCTGTATAAATCATGAAAGACAGAGACTCGGATTTAGGATACGAATTATTGCAACGTTGAAGGATGACAGTTCCAGTCAACAAGTGGTGTTATATATTCACACACAAGCAGTGGTGCGAAACACAACGGCCTTCCCTGAATAATTTTGCTCTTGTCAAGGTGAACCATTACTATGTAATAGTTTAATTGTACTTCCTATAGAGGAGATGCTATAGTGTTTTGGTTTTTAATATGCATGCATTTGCGGATTTCACACAATCGAATGTGTATGAATTGTGTGAAGGGATGGTTTGAGAAATCAGAAATTTAAAGGTTGTATATTAACAAAATACGAAGGACTGATAAAGTCGTAAACATGTTTGTTTACATAACATACTGGTATGTTTGTAGGTTCTATGGTCTAGTATATAACATAATGTATAAAGGTGTTATAATATAGAACGACACGATATGTTTGGTATAACCTTCACAGGTTTGGTTTTAAAGTAAGTTACCGGAAAGGAAGCGTAACATACATGTTTTTGGGAGCTCAACAACCAAAACCCCACCCTAAGGTTTAACTACAATACATAAACAGTGCCGAGTTTCGCACAGTGTGCGAAATGAAACCACCATTGAAAAGTCGTTGAAGATATGGGATATAAACTTCATTGTTTGCAAACCAGGGTACGCAAACACGTATACTTTTGGGGTGGGGTGGGTGGGGAGGGGAGACGATGAGGTACAACCTAAACAATCGAACATTTTTCAACACTGTTTCAAATGTTGCAAAATGTAGCATCATTTTGCACCAAAGCCCTCTCCAGTTTTACCATTTTTTCTCAAATGGGAAGGGCCAACCCTCCCCTTAGACTCCTCCCCTGAACGACATAACATCACAACCCAACCCCCCCCCCACCTTCCCCATCATCCCCTCCATTGAACTTTGAATTAAGCCCATTCCATTTTCTTTCTTTCACGGGATTTAGTTATACCTACATTACTATTGTATAAGAAAATAATAGACTCAAATGAAACAAAAAAAAATAGTATAGAGTGGGTTTTTTATGTAATGTTTACATATTTCAGGATATTTTAATGTTATGAAGCAATCTTACGTCACCATTGATCCATCACATAGTCTTTATACACGCCTGACGAGAGAGGAGTCAGGGGCTAATATTCCCGGGACCCGAGGTCAAATGTGAACCCTTATTCATGTGGAATTGATTGTTTCAGAATAGTTATGAGATTGCATGCTGAATAATTGTATTTTGTTTTGAACTTTCGCCCTACGCAGGGAAACTTAAAAAGAGCAACAATAATGTTCACTTTATTTCTTTTTTCACTTTTGGCAGAATGCTATTACAAAAAATGTAATTAAAAATGCTGAACCCTGGGGACAATTATATCACCAAGCCCTAGTTTCTGAAGTCATCTCCTTTTCATAAAAACAAATGTGAGTCGTGATAAGATATGAAAAATCACAACATGAATCGCCAAGGGAACACAATGTAAGCGTGGCTGTATACTCAGCCAGCATGTCTGTGTTTTAATGGGATGTGATCACTCATGTGTTTAGTGTAAAGTGTGCATTAGGACGTGCTATACACAGAGGCAAGCCAATGTTTTGTACGCAAAGAATATACCAGCACAGCGTACAGATTAGCTTGATAAACATGTCTTCATCATAAATTAAGTAGAGGAACCTCTCAAGATGACAATAAATTATCAGCATAGACTTAAAGTATAGAAATGAATCAATATCGGTTGAACTTGCGTTAGTTAGTTGCGAAGTGTACAAAGGGCCTTTATGAACAATCTAACGACTGAAATAATTGCCAGTCTTCGTCAGATTAAAATCAACCTCCAATAAATTCACTTCTGATCAGTAACTATGGTTAACTGTTTTGTATAAGAGTTTGATATAGGCCTATATATAATTCTTATACAACCTATCATACCCCACCCCACCCACTGAGAGAACAGACTCAAACGAGCGATTAATAAGCTGGTTTATCATTTTCTTCACATGTAATGATACATAGCAGCCCCATTCATTGATTATGACGCCGACTATAGGCTCGGCCAGGCTCGTGTTAATACCTCCTAATTACCCGGTTCCTATGTACCCTCTACTATTATAAAAACTACGACAATAAGGCGATCTTTAAACAGTCTAAGTATTCAATTAAGTAGTGATGACATAAATCAAATCACTTGTAATGTCAAGAGGCGGACACTTACATAATCAGAATACAATTAGCTTATAAATGCAGGGACCTAGTTAGAACTCTTGACACTCCTTTTCATATACTGAAACTGGGCTAATTAACTACTTAAGGTTGATAGGCATACAACATAAACGTGTAGCTACTTTCATGAGATTCTAAAGAATCTCTTACCATAGAAAAAATAAGAATGTAGACGGTAGTGTTAACATTCCTCTGTCGTGGACACTTCCAGAAGGGGAGTAATCTAAACGTTAGTGACATAGGTCATGTGAATATACCAACAGTCTGGAATTTCTAATTTTATGGAAGGCGTCTTTGCCTCATCTGACAAAGTACAATAGTGGGTAAAGAAGTATAGTACACCAGCGGTGCTAAACTGCATCGATCTACCGTCTTTATATTTGTAGTATAGCACCAACGGTGCTAAACTGCAGGGATCTATAGACTGGGTTTATATTTGTAATATAGCACCAGCGGTGCTAAACTGCATCGATCTACCGTCTTTATATTTGTAATATGGCACTAACGGTGCTAAACTGCAGGGATCAATTGTGTTTATACTTGTAATGTAAGCATATAGGATGGTGGCTTTGAGGGTAGAAACCAGATTAATATGTTAACAAAGTTAAGCAGAATAATTTTCAGTCAATAAATGTACCGAAAATGTAAGAGCCCCTTGCACACAACATAAACCAAAAAGCATATATAGGTAAAGACATGCTGTGAAAATAAAGAGTGAAAGAAATACCAAAAGGACTCAGGTAAAATAACATAAAGAACCCAAAGATAAGAAACCAACTAAAAATGAAACATATCCAGTATGAAGTAACTCTCTAACAGTGACATGAAGGCCAATGAAGGTTGTGCAGAACAAATTTGTATTTATTAAGGTTTTTATGACGCCATTGAGGAGCACTATACTGGAAAAAAACGAAGGTTTTAAGCGTGTTCAAGTCCACTTCTGTGCCTATTCCGCATGTCATGCATGTATGTGTTGGACACCGAGCATCTCCGTATAGCATGTTTCGCATATTTTACCAATATACATGTGTACGGTTCCCACGTAATATATGAGATCAATTGAGACATTGTCACTGATATTATGATGCGCTATGAGTGATCTTTACATGGTAAGTGACGTCACACATCGGTTGACGATGGTCTTAAATGGTTACGTTATTAACTGACGGAAGCTGCCAAATTTAAAATTTAAAGATAGGCTTTTCTATAAATGGTACAACAATGTTACCTTAAACATCAAAAACATGTTATATTTGTGCATAATTCTTAGTTTACTGTGCGGGTTACATCAGAGGGTGAGGTTGGGCCTCTTGAAGTAGCCGAGTGAAGGGAATGTAGCACTTATTACAATTCCTCGGGAATTGCCTTTAACCTTCTAGCTCCCCTAGTTATTCCACTCATCCTGATTCAATACTACAGGTTAAGCCTTCTAACATTGAAATTGTTGCATAGCTCTCTCAGACGACTTATGCTAAACAGAAAACGAACATTTTAAAACATTTTACTCCTGGACGCTCCGGTATATGAGTATAAAATATCAAAGCCCAAATGTAGTTTGTGTGTGTGTTTCGTTCTGTCAAACTAAATTGTATATAAATCGGTTCTATTGACTCACTGTACATAGTAAAGTTTACATAGCGCTTATAAATGTTTGTCAAATTCAGAGAAACATATTCTCATGTGTTTAATGATTTGTTCAAATCCCTCCTCAGCAGTGGTTCTAAATGAAGTTTACCACTTTAAATTTTACAACGCATCATTTTTTCAAAAATGTGAAAAATTGTTGTAACAGGCACGTTTTTGTGGTAATATCTATCTTCATTAGCTCACAAGAAGTTCATAATTAGGTAAATCTATCATACCTATAGCAGGTGGCTTTATCTCCGAAAATCACTCAATTTGTGGTTTATGGTTACAGTATGCCTTTACCTCAGTTGTAGTAATGGCACGACACAATGTAAATTGCTAATTACGATCCCTTTTAACAATTTATTTGCAAAGTGTGCCAGTCATTAACCGTATAGGAAATGATATCATGCGACAGAGTATTCCCTTTCCATTGCATGGAAACCAAAAAGGAATTAATTTCAAAAGAGGAGATACGTTTTCTAACTCCATAAATAAATTCTGTAAAACTATATATATATTTATATATAACTATACATATATAACTATAAATAAAACTATATATATCCCTATATATATAACTATAGTTATATATAGTTATTTATATAGTTTAGCCTATATATATAGCCTATAGGTTTACAGAATTTTTGGAATTAGAAAGCGTGTTTAGTATAAATACCTGTTTATACAGTGTGCTTCGACGGTGGACATGACTTTCCGCTTGTTGTAATCACGCACGCATTATGCATTATTTGCGCACAATTACAACATGACTCACAATTAGCGTATAATAAATGTATGGTTTATCAATTACCGTACATCCCAAAAATGCTTGGACAAAAAAAATTGCTTTAAATTGAAGTTACTGCATGGCCTTTACATTTTGTTACTTTGCTGTTTTTTGTAACATATTGTTATTGAATCAAGTTATGTCCTAAAAGCTGTGTTAATTAAACTAGCATACGAGCAACTAAGATATTATATCGTATATCGTAAGCTGTGATAAATATTATAGGACTAACAGACGGAATCGACATACAATGTGACCATAAATAAGTCTGCGTGTGTGTCTTTACCTGAAGCTTCAATCACGTTGATCTTTAGGTCTCGATTCTTTTGTAAGAGTATGTACGCAGTTGCCAAGCCTGCCAAACCGGCGCCCACTACCAGTACATCGGTTACCGTATGCGTACTGGCGTCTGTAACTTGTGTGTCAGCCGAAGAGGCTACACTAGCCATATCTGAGAACGTTATCTTCTTAATCGCATCGCTCAAATTGTGGCTGTCTGTATCTGAATCGGCTTTGTTCGGTGTTGCGATTTTATCCTTCATGATTACAGAAAAGAAGAAAATGATAATTAATTCTGATTTAAATAGATAAACAGATACAGATATATACGTATTAATGATCCATTATTGTTTAACATTACATATTTGGTAAATTGCTTTTCATAGTTGGCCGGTATAACTAGATACATTTCTCATAAAAAATGGCCTCATTATATATTCCTTTGATTTACTATATAACATCATATCCCAGACCATTGCTTGGTGTTATTACGAAGTAGCTCCGTGGATTTTATTAATTTAATGGCAGATATTCTAATTTTGTGGCAAATATCGTTAGATTTCTAAATCTAATCTTGTAATTGGTCAAACTAAGCCCTCCTCCCCAGATATTGTCACACAATATCATGGAATTAGCGTAAATTAATTAAAGTAATCATTCATTTAAATTTTCATATATAGTTTTGATCAAATACAAACAATAACAAGAATTTCACCCCCCCCCCCTTCACCCCATTTATTTTCAATTTATCGCCAGTTTGAAGTGAAACCTAACTATACACAAGGTTAAGTTAACTGCATGCATGTTACGTCTTGCAGAGAAGAACTGAATAGTCGGACAGCGCTTGGGGATCGAAATCATGCATGGAGACCACTAACCTTCATGTCTTCCTAATCATATCCATCCGAGTATGGGGTAGAATACCCCTCCCCCACAATCACCCTTCACTTTTGCTTATGTTTGTCTATATACCACATGATGAAGGGCGCAATGACTGTTTTACCAAGGGATGGGGGAGGGGCTTTGATCACAGCAAGTCTGCACTTTTCTCTATGGGAATGTTATTACCGAATAACAAATATTACTGACATCAAAGCCAACAATTTCGTTTAAGTGACTGGTTGGTTGCTTTAGTATAAATCGTGGCAGATATAAGCAATTGATGAGATTTATAACTTGAGTTTAATTTCTTTCCCTTTTCAAAGATGTTAAATTATAAATCTTGAAATCCGTATGAGAGATTATGAAATTATAGTTGCCGTATATCCCAATAAACCATATTTGACCTTTTGACCTGTTTCATGCTCAAGTGATGCACAGTAAATTACCAGACTTACTGGATGCATGGATTTGAAAACAATTATTTAATGATCGTCAAGTTGTCAAAGACGACAATTGAAACAAAGATTTTAAAAAATTACCTATAATGTTTATCAGTTCCCAAAGAAATTGATATTCCTCTACATGCTGTGACACTTTCATTAAATAAGTCAATATCATTGCAACTCATCTCACAGAACAAAGAAATACACGGTGGTAATAATTTCCTTGATGTTTTTATATGCTATGAAGGTGTTATCAATTCATGTTGTCATGACAACAAAGACAATTCGGAACGGTCATCACGCGGTTTATAACACTGACCAAGTGTTTTTAAAATGTGGTGTAAACTCTGGCAGCTTTAACACCTCAATGTTGGTATTTTATGTAAATTATTTGACATGTATTTTACACAGATGTTGTATTATTTGGAAAATGTTCAGTTTTCATGAATATGTAAATGAGCTCACATCTCTTTCCAGTCAAGAATCCTTCCTTGACTTCAATTATGGATATTTGTCTGTAGTATTTGTTTTCATAATGAAGACCATAATTTTGAAGACATATTGGTTTTATGTCTTTTTCAAGAATCTGCTCATTAGTCAACAACTTGCATGTTGACTCTTCATTTAACTAATTAATTCCTCTAACCAAACACTCCTCAAGAAGTCAATAACACAATATAGTACCTGCAAAAACAACTGATTGAGTTAGTTGTGACTAATTGATCATACCAACACGATGGCAACAAAGGAGGTCATTAGCTCAACTCATTAAATTTCAGTTTAATTAATGAAACAATAAAATTCATAATAATAATAACCTGGACGATTTGAAATTTTACCTTTTCCTTTATAGTCTTATGCATTGTCTTAAAATATGAATCATGTGTCCACGGATGACGAAATGTTACTCATCAATATGAATTAATAATTACCGAGCTCGGTAATCTACATTTTGCGCAGAAATCTTGAACGATTTCAAAACATGATCAATTACAATACTATTAAAACAATACTCAATATGTCCGGTAGTATAACCTTGACAATGCAACGAGGTGCTAGACTAGCTGTTTGTGATCATGTAATGAGTGATACCAACCGCATCCTATAAATATATATATATATATATATATATATATATATATATATATATATATATATATATATATATATATATATATATTATTATTATTATTATTATTATTATTATTAGAGAAAACCAGAGAAATAAGATATGACTCATAATTGACAAATAAGGAGTAAGTTTTAGAAAATATATTGGAATTTTCGGTCCCCCTGGGACCTTCGTCAGCAATACTTGGCAGTCGAATGAGAAGTACAAAATGTGACACAATGAAAGTATGACGCTAGATAAGTGTAAGTTGCAATGATGGAATTAAAACCAAATAAACCATGACTATACAGGAAGCGGATTAAGGAGCAAAGAACGGATTACATATGTTTGTAGAACTGATAGATGTTAAGGGGTCCCAGGTCTTTGTTGAGGCCGGTGATGTGAGACTTAATACGAAAGATCCAATCGATTTCTTTACGTTTACGTTCAGTAGTTGATTTTAAGTTCGAGGCAATTAAAATACATTTTAAGTTTTTGAGAGAATGACTATGAAGGTTGAAATGTTCGGAAACTGGGAATCCTGCAAAGTTATCAGGAATAGATTTTTTGTGATTATTAAAACGTAAGCGGAACCGGGAACCTGTTTCGCCTACATAATTGCCCTCTTTGCAAAGTACACAGTAGAAAATGTAAATAACATTAATAGAATCACAAGAGAGGGAAGGGGGTCTTAGACTAAAGTCAACATTGGGAATTTTGATTTTCGTTATATTATATATATATATATATATATATATATATATATATATATATATATATATATATATATATATATATATATATATATATATATATATATATATTTATATATGAGCATCACAGAGAAAGGAAACATTAAACATTAATGATACCGCTTGACGAAAGACACATTCTTCATAAGGCGTCGAGACATTTAGGTTAATATTTCGGCAATGTTGTGAAACGACTAAATAGAAACACTCAAGTTTGTATACAAGCGATGTAATGTTGACATATATGATTTCCCCTCACATCTCATTTGACTACTATTTTTAGATCGACCTAGAAGATTTTTGACATCGAAATGTTGTCATCATTTACAATATTCAGGATGATATTAAACTATATTAAAGACAGAAAGCGAGAAAGGAAATAAGCTTACCTTTATGGTGTCGAATAAATCACCAGCATCATTGAAAATTCCCTTGAACTTGTCCATCTCGGCTTAACCAAAAGGCATAAACGACAATTGCTTGTTTACCGTCTGCACTGTACGACCAACTATAGTGAGAATAGGCCTATATATAACGTGTACGTACAATATTCACGTATTACCCTGGTTTTTCACGACAAAATACCACCAGATGTTAACTATACACGTTCTCGCGAAACGAATAATTAACTCATTTGGTTTGATGGACTTTTATACCCTGCAATGATTCAAAACCCAGATTGGTAATGTGTTTAGCATGGCTACCCGCGCAGAGGCATGTTTGACTGTATCACTGTTTGTTATAGCTACTTTATTTTTCATTTGTACACACACACATGGTTATTTATATACTGTGGCGTTTGACACCAGTCTTCCGTGTTCACGGTAAGGACATATCCTTATTCCATATAGTTATGATATGTATTTACAGAGAAGATAGAGAGAGCACAGCTGAAAGCTCCACCTAACAACGCACTTACACAGATTTAATCTACATATGACTTTTGCTGGTATAGTTTCCTAAAAGCAGAAATCCGAATACTTTCAACATAGCGGTCGTCCTGTGTGACATAAAATCGGTATAAACTGCACGACTGTTTGACCAGAATGAACGATATCGGTAGTAGGCCTATGAAGGCCAACATATATATATATATATATATATATATATATATATATATATATATATATATATATATATATATATATATATATATATATATATATATATATATATATATATATATATATATATATATATATATATATATATATATATATATATATATATATATATATATATATATATATATATGTCCTGGTTGATGTATCAGGCTCTGGTCGCTAAAAGATAATACGGGAACTATAATAACAAATCGCCACTAATCTGCGCTGTAATATACCGAGATCGGCCACTTGAAACTCAATTTTGTCAATAGGCTTTGCATGGAAGCCAATTAATAGAGAAGAGGAGGGGAAAGGGAATGTGAAAGCTAAGGGGAAGGGGAAGGGGGAAATAAGGACTGTGTGTGTCCACCACTAATATCACTAATCAAGATCAGTATGGTCATTAATTAACACTGACGTCATTCTTTACTTGATTCAGGTCGGCTAATAGAACGAGTTTTTTTAGTGTAATTCCACCAACTTGTTGGCAACACGGGATGACTTTGTTTATAGATTATGCGGCCAATAGGAAGATTCACGTTTGATCACATGATGCACATGCGCAATGCGACATTTTCTTCATGAGACTAACAAAAATAACGCATCTGGTATATACACCTTTAATTTTTAATAGTAAATAGTTTGAAGTCCCTCTTGTATCTCTTGGGTGATATAACTGATTCGACCATGAATGAACTCAAGCATATCGATCTGTAGATACATAGATTTCCTAGGTACGCAGCCAGTTGATAAACGCAAAATGGCAATGCGCCCTTCTTTCGGTATCATATGACCTGGGTGGCCTGGTAATAAACAACAGCACGCGCATGCGTGGATGATGTTATGGAACTATTTACTCGACAGGGATTTCTGTTTGAACATTAACAGGGAACATTAGCAGCTGAATGGATATAAAAACCAGAATAACCGGCATAAATTGGGATCATAGGTTTCCGGGTGTGGTTCAAAATCAGGATAATTTAGCTTCCTATTCTGTATGGTGGAGTTTACCATTGTCAGTTAATATAACATGTGTTTCATGTATAGTTTGAGATGTGAAATACAGCTTAATGTCAAGTGATTCAACATTTAATTTGCCAAGGTTGTGTAAATGACGGTGTTTGCACTGTACACAGCATATGCCTACATCAGAAGAGTGTAAAATGTCACACGATTTGGTATAGGCAAAAAATAAGGAAAATACAACATTGACCACTAACGTGGATAAAGATATCTTCAAAATCAATTTGAAAATGATAGACGCCACATTCTAAAATTAAAATTATTTACTGATGTACTTGTCGAGTTTTGCTAACCATATGAAGTTCCTTTACACAAAAGTCTGTAAGGTTTTCTGTCGCGCTGCTTAAATAGGAAATCTCTTTTGTTTTAACACAATCTGCCCCAAATCATTATTGTGCGTTAACATCGGTCCAACTGGTTATCTTTACATATTTACAAAAAAAGATTAAAGGGTAACATTATTTAGACACAAAATTAATTTGATATTTTTTGACCGTTAAAAAAAACACGTCTTAATATAAGTTCGGGGTTGCATTTCTTACCACGTTTACCTTTTTTAAAAAGCAACCACGTAGAAATCCGAGGCTCATCAATTAAAATGGTTGAGTTACTAAAAACGTGCTCTAACACAAAGACCATAAGGTCAGTTTCTCAGAATGTAACCCCTACATCAACCACAATCATACTAACCTTATTGCATCAAATAATATGTTTACACTACATAATTATGCACACAAATTTGTCAAGAATAATTTAATGGATTGAAAATGTCATTTAATATCGCCATCCATGTTGTTTCATATGATATATAGACGAATATGTTCTGAAGGATTGAGTTATGGCATAATTTTACGAAACACTGGTTTAAATTACATGAAGGCATGCACTGAAGAGGTTGCGTCAAGATCAATTGAGCCGCTATAAGGAGCAATCCAGAAAAATCCAGAACATGTTAAAGATTTTAATAACCGGGATTGCTATAGCAACATTACTAGCGTATTTCGTCTTGGACATTGTTGAAATATCAAGACTTACATGGTGTCTTTAGTTATCCTTTCATAATGGGTGTGTTGATTTACTTTGAAAGCCGTTGAGCTCTGAAGGGCTTGAATTGCCATTAGATTTTCACAGGCTGGATTTCATAGGTATAGGCCTACGTATAGTATTTTAATGACTTTACTGTGTTAGTAAAAGTAGAGGACTTGTACATCTGCCTCGGAAGAAGTGGTGGTACATATTTATTAGCATTAAGAACATAATAAAGAAAGAATAATCATGAAAATGAGAAATTGTTCCACGGTAAGTTAATATAATAGTGCAGAAACGCTATAAAGTTTGTGCATCTTGGGATGACGGAACGACCGAAGTAAAGATGGGGAGGAATGAGGCGGGAGCGGGAGGGGCCGGTGACGTGAGTTGACTACAGAGATATATATTGACTAGCATATAGCAAATCACGGTATGTTTTTTTTCGATATCGAGTGGGTGAGAAGGAGCGTGGGAAATCACAACAATACTAATCTAGGATTCGTGTGGACACCGCTTGCATAGTGACAATAGCGTTACATTTCTAGCTGTATAGCTACAGGCGCTATGGAATATGGAAGTACATACATTCGCATTGAACAACATTATACCGTATACAGCCTCTTACAACAGTAATGTACGTTTCATGATTGTATAACTTGTGTATACTGCGATTCTAACACACAATCATATACTTCGTGACGGTATGAATGTATGGAGGAACGAATAGAGGACGCTATTAATAAAGGTAAAACAGAGCCGTATATAAAACACACGACTCTGCGTTACAACACAACCGTTCCCCGTATTGACATGTATACGTCACTGAGACGCAACAGACTCACAGCTGTATATACATCACAAGGCACGTATTATAGTAACAGTCACAGTCCCAATGTAAGGGAACTGGGGTTGAGAGCGGATCAGTCGTTTGGTAGTTTGGTTTTCGTGCCCAGGTTCTTTCCTGGGCGACTTTTCCTTAAAAAAGTAACAGCTATGAGACAAACTATATTTTATGTGTACATAATCGTACTTTGGAAACTAAAGAACATATTCGGGAATTGTGTGTAATTTGACGCTCTAAAGTCCACATTATGTGTGAATGGGAACTATATCCTCAAGCGAACATTTGTTTATCAGGCATACGCTCAGGCGCGTAGCGAGGAATTTGCCAAGTGCGGGCGAATCCTGTAAGTTGGATAAACTATCTAATGCAGCATTTACACTAGGCCACGTTGTCCACGATTCCCACAATTTGAGAGAATCGTGAGGAGCGTGGGAGGTCGTGTGACAGAATCGTGGTGGTCTTGAGGGAACTTGGTTGAATCGTGATGATCGTCATGAACGTGACAAAATTTTTGACAGTCAAAAATTTCCCCACGATTGTCCCGATCTGAGACCAAACCGTGAAAGCGCGTGAAAGAACGTGGGAATCGTAGTACAGCTGAACTGAGCGTAACAGAGCGAAACAGACCTTGGTGCACTATCGCAGGGGATCTTGCTGGATTTTGAAACACGATATCCTCAAGTTTCACTACGATCCACTACGTGAGGAACACGCTCTACTACGATTCGTCAAGATGCTTTGAGAAGCGTGAGTAATTTATTCACGCTCTGTTACGATCTGCTGCGGTCGCCGCGTTTGGCTCCCACGATCTGACACGTTAGGTTAGGTCCCCGCACGATTCCTATTTTGCATATGAAAGGGCCCCCACGCTCTCCAAGATTCATTGCCATTTGAGCGCTTCACACGAAAACATCTGACCTTTGAGACCAGCTATAGCCTAGTTTCTTTTATTTGTCTTGTGTTTTAGGACCCAGGTTGTGCTAAGAAGTTGAGAATGGTGCCCCAACTGGTTCCTTCTTTCTGCACTTAACCACCGTCTCACCCACCACCTTCTAGGTCTTCTCCTTGGCCTCCTCAGCCTTCCACTCTTTTCCACCCTGCTCCGTTCTGCCTCTTCTTCTTGCCGCTGCCTTCTTTTTTTAGCGACAATATAAGCATAAACCAGAATTGCCAATTCAATATCTTCTTCATCTCTTGGAAGCATGCTTCCTCATTGTTTCTCTGGAACGAATGAGAGAGTGGCCCCGGCCTCCTCTTTATACCCCAATCGGGATTCAAGCGTGGTAATTTTAGTCAAATCGTGAACATAAATCTTAGGAGATCTTAACAGAACTTGATGAACCTGAGGGACCTCAACAGAACTTAGCAGAACGTGGCAGAACGCGAGAGCTTATCGTGGTGATCGTAAGATAACTTGAGGGAACGTAATGAAAATCGTCGCAGGCCTTGACCGGAAGGCACTGGTTTCCTAGCAAAGCGTTATAAATCGTAACAAAACGTTTGCAAGCGTCTGAAAGCGTGGAAAAAGAAAAAAAAACATTAATATATCGTGGAGCTCCACGCTTTTTGAAAAATCGTGGCGATCGTGGGAATCGTGGTCTAGTGTAAATGCAGCATAAGGGTAGTGCCACCATAAGTTGGCGCGAAACGTACAAGAAAATTTTGGCCGAAAATGCCTCCCAGATCGCTGGAAATGGCAATTCCCAGGCCTTGTAAGTTGTATCTTAGCATTTTCTATTTGAAATTACTAGCGATACCATAAAAAAAAATATTAAAAAAATCTCCCCCCCCCCCTTGGCTACGCGCTTACATGTCTACGCTCTTGAAACTATCAAATGGAGTTTTTTGTTAGCAATTTTTTCCCACTAGGAGGATTGTGGTGGAGGATAAGGAGGAGCGTGTACAATAGTTAGTTTCTTAAACCAAATTGTGTTTGATAAACACTGAAGTTGTACGGCGGGCAGAAGCAGTACTGATATCAATTAACTGTCTGGCAGTGGGTGCCCGGTGTTGTCTTCACTGTGTGTATTTGTATTTGTGTGTACGTGTGCATGTGTGTGTGAAGTCTCTGACTAAAGCTCAGGATAGGTTTCGGTAGTTACATTATGTTAAAACAATATATTAACATCAGTATGAAACCTGGGTTGAGCTGAGGTGAGGTCATCATCATATTACAATACAATGTTGATTTCACATAACTTACATCTCAAACTGATCGGAATAGAGGTAAAAACAATACTATGTATCCACCTTTGTGTTTTAGTCTCAATGTAACACTGTCATATCAACATGAATAATTAAGTTGTTGACTAAAGTCATCCTGGAACACCTGTTGACCTTCTATTGGCATCAAACTGTCTTTTCTGAATCCCTGGATGCATATTATGGTTTGTGCATATCGTGGCTATGACGATGAGTCTGCTATTATATATAGATAACTATTACTATTAGGCCATCCGACCAGCATGTTTAATAAAAACTTGGCACTTTCGACTGCGCCTTTAGTACAGCATCTGTATTTCTTTTTCCACAAACGAAGCTTTAACGCACCGATATTACCAGAAGAATATTTTTAATCGTATACATGTTGGCTTCAGTAGTTAATGGTAGTAAGGTACACCTTTCAATGGCGCTCTCTGCTCTTCCGCAGTTAGCTTGTAGTAAGTAGAATTACATAATGACGAAAACAGCCCATTAATGACCACATTGGTATGCAAATTATTGGCTAGGTAGATATAGATGTTTCGATCCCTTATTAGAAATTTAGCAATCACATGTCATTATGCGATGTGGTGATAGCTCAATTTATTCGAAAGAAGTCAGGTATAAATAACAACACAAAGATTTACGATAATATACGCACAGAGGTCCTTGTTTTTTTGTGTTCATGAAAATAGACGTGGCAGAAGTTTCACTGCAATGAATTTCACAACACAAATGGTCCTAAATATTTTATTATTATTTTTTCCATTGTTAACAATCTTATTTATAAATACATATTTCAATATAGCCTTAGTCTGGAAGTTAATGGTTTGAAATCAAATTTGGCGTTGTTGAGCTCCATACCCAAGCAACTCACTATGGGACGTGTGACTCACTCTGTTGTGCGAGAAGTTCGGACTAGGGGTCACGGACCCGAAGAAAAAGAGGACCCGTGACTGTCAATAGTTTTGTAAAGATAATCTCAAAGTGCCCCTTTTTTACAAGTAAGAGGCCTGTCCATATTTGTTAATGAAAAGGACTTTCTTTTGTCATTTTGGTAAACTCAAAGAGGGCATAGTATTCAATTGTTAAATTGTAAACTTAAGAAAAATGTAATTAAGTAATGTCTTTTTGCTGGACAATAACACACAATTGTAACTCAATAGTACCGTTTTTTTGGGGGGGGGGGGGGAGGCGGAGCTGCAGGGGAACATTCAAACACTGGAATTTAAGATACATGATGAACAGAAGGTCTTTTGGCTATGGACTGTATGATAGTTTGTGGTCTACCCCCTCAAATCAAATCACATGCCTTGGTGCCCCTCAAAGGTTACCCACCCCTCCCCCTCTAGATCATCGAACCCTCTTTCGCCACCTCTTGTGCTCACTTTGCTGAGTCTACCCCAGCCGTTGCATACACGTCAAGAGTTGGTAAACATTGTTAGTTATATATTAATTTTAATTATGTGTCTACATTCATGACTGAGTTGACTTATCATACCATTCAAATATTAATAAATCAATCTTTCCCTCACTCAGTCAATCAATCAATCAATCGGTCAATCAATCAATCACTATGACTGCAAAGCCGAACACGTGTCAGTTATTTGAGAGCTCATTGTTCTTAGTTCCTCATATAGGTGGGGTGATTATAAATTGTTTACGATTGTACCAATATTTTAGATTAGAAACAGTTTTAAACATAACTAGCCAATCAATCAACCTGGCTAATGATTGCAACGTTTGTTAGTTCTCAGATTGAAAGCTCATTGGTAGTCGTTAAGCATTCAGGCTATGACGAAGCCTGCACACATCGAACCAGAGTCCTTCAAATGTGGCGGCATCTGATATAAATCTCAGTCTTTGCACATAACCACTATTTACAGTCTCATTTCCATATCAACCATATTCCAGGGTGCCATCAGTATTGATTGAATACAATTTCTGTAAAAACCCAGGTTTATTTGATAATAGTGAAATTGTTATCGGGTTTAACATTGGACTGGATATATCAGACTGTTACAGTGTGCATCAAAGGCTACGAAACTCTTTCTGTATAGGCGGTCAACTGTAGAGTTACAGAACCATCCGAATTCAGCAACGTATTACGTTATACACAAACACAATACACCAAAATTCAACAGGTATGGACAAGTTGAAAGGTCTCGCTTCTGACGCCGAAACATTATGGTCACGGACAAAGCAGGTACGTTTATTAACTGTATTAACTGGGTGATTCATTATCCTAGGATCATAAGTGACGACGGAAGTTTATAACAAGGTATGACGTGATAGTCACACACAAATAGAACCTACGCCCCTGTCCCAACCTCAATTTAACTCAGGTATTATGGTCTAGCAATGTGTAACTAGCATAAAACCATCGCCCTTCTGGTCAGTTATTCTTAGATTAATACGAAGATTTTTGCATGTGATGTTGATATACAAAACTCCACGTATGAGACTACCGAGTTAAAATTAGCTGAGAGGAATAGATAATATCCGCCATGGACGAATTCAAGAAGTTTGCTGGTCAAGCTGGAACATTTTTTAATCGAGCAAAACAGGTGAACTATTTATATAAAAAGGATATTGTTGTATATATTTCCACCTATCAGCAAGAATTATTCTTACCTTGTGGGCGAGTGCATAATTACCCACTGGCCTAATGCCTACTGTATGTGTGTGTGTTGTTGTGTATGATTGTAACGCAATTTAGTGATTTATCATGGTCAAGCTTCATGAGTCATGTTATAGCATGGTGAGCTCATAATTGACGCACTTAAAAGATTTGATCAACAATGTCTATCAAGGAAAAATCCAAATCACTCAGCTGTATACGTTTTCAATATGTGTAGTTCCTCAGAAATGTAGTGATCTCAAAATATTTATTGTTCTGTGCCTACACAACGTACAAATGAGCAGAATTTGACCACAAAATGTCTGCCGTGTCAAGTTATTCCATACCCTGAAATTGACACATTCTTCGTTAAGCTTACTGAAACTTTAGGGTAAGGATACATCTATTGACTCTGAATACTGTTTGCATGCTCTGAGCCTCTAAGCTCAGACAGGTCAGGTCCCAGAGAGTAGTGTTATCATATTGAGGTAATTTTGGTTATTTTTAGGGAGTAAGTTTTCCAAATGCCAAAAATATGTGCAGAACTGGGGGGAGGGTGTTAAAAGCTTCAATAAAATCTAATTTGATCAGCACATACCTGAAATGGATTCGAACTCATGAAATATGTAACTCTGCTTCGCTGCAGAAAGTTTAGGTTGCCAGCTACATGTATCTTTGCTAGTGATATTTGAAGGTGCGTCAATTACGAAGTGCGTCAATTATGAAGCCTTTACTATACAGCAAACAAACATTATGAATTAGTAGTGTCTCGGTATTGTCCACATTGATGCATACCATTATAAACTACGGTAACCAAGCCCAAAACAGTACTGTAATAATCATTTGTGTAACATTACAAGGCCTATTAAATAATCACACTGTAATCATGACAAAATGATGGCCTATTCGCAGATATTGAGTAAAGCGATTATCAGGAGCATTTGTCTGAGTAATATTTTGATGGGACTGTTGCGATGGAACACCAATGGTTTTGTTTGAAGTTTTCATTCCCTCGATCACTGAACGAGAGTGATATCAGTAGTTGTATTTGTAGCATAATGGATGGATTTGAACTTCATGTTTTATTGTAATATTAGGCAATTCTTAACACTTGTAACCTTTCTTTGTTACTCTAGTATACTGAAGAGAAGATTGGAAATGCTGAAAAGACTGAACTAGATGCTCACTTTGAAAATCTTCTTCAACGAGCAGACCGGACTAGAATTTGGAGCGAGAAGATTGTGACCAGAATTGAAGCAATTCTTCAACCAAATCCAAGTATGTTTAAATTTTGTACCGTACCATTTGTTGTTCAACTTGTAAATATTCTGTAACAGAAAGGAAAAAGACAAAGACATTTCTTAATGTATTGTTCTTGGAAAAAGAATTTTAAAAAATTGGAATATTTTGTTTTTAATAAGCAAATCTTGAACTGAAAATATTGACATTGAACCAGTTTTATGTTTTGTATTTTCATCCATACTATACTGTACACTTCTGTAAAATTGTAGCAGTACACAAATGTTGGATTGAGACATCTGTTTTTATTGAGAAGAGTTCCTTCATATATAGTACACCTTACGCATGGTCACATCCATTTACTGTATAAAGGTTACGCTGAACTTTGTGTAATATTGTAATTCTACTCATATGTTTCATCGTAAACTAAATGTTTTATACTCAGTCATGAAAATATATAACCAATAGTATGCTTTCCAACACAATGGTAATTAATGTGGTTAGGTTTAATTTAACTTTGCATATATATTTACTAATTACTTTCATTTTGTAAGCTATTATCAAATCTAAAACAACATCAAATTCAATTTCAGATGTCCGTTTGGAAGATTATGTAAATGTCAAGTTAGACAGGCAACCAAGAAGCCGAGAAAACAATCTTGACTTCCTTGCACAGGCTTTACTTGAGGGTGGTAATGAGCTCGGACCCGGCACACAATATGGTAAGTGCTAATGTGAATGACGAACAGGATATCCTCTTTGAATACAAAGTGAGAATTGTCTGCCAGCCATATAAAACCACCAACTACATACGGGCTTCACATCAACTTGAAAAGGGTTGCAGGATATGTGTCATATGTATTACTTGTATTATGGGCACATGTGAGTAAACTTAAAAGGATTTTCTGCAGTTATATATTTGCTTCTTTGAATCTTTAGGTGAAAATGACATCCCAGCATTTTGTAAATTGCAAAGATGTGAATTTTTCAAATTTTGTGATATTTTGCATAGATCTGGCAACAGCAGAATGGATGATATTCATCAGGGCAATTCAGCTGAAAATATCTTTGTTGTTCTCTAGAATTTTTCAATGAAATATCCACAGAGGGAAAAAAGCTACATTTTGATGAAACTGCTAAGTCTAGAGAACTTTGACAACTCAGCGAGCATTTCAAATGTATCAGGTTTCAAGGATAAATCAGAAGATTTAATATAATTGGCTTTTATTTTAGTAAAGCTATTGAAGAGCATTTGCCCACATGACATCACTGATCCAACTTCCTTGAATAGTTGAAGGTTTAACCAGTCAACATTACATTTGATCAGCTATATCTCGAGTTACAGTACTTAGGGAAATATATTGAGATGGGGGTTTCAAGTTTGTATCAGTGTGGAATAGTTTTCAAAAATAGTCTCACAATGTTTGTTACCAGGAAATCCTGTTAAAGGGCACAATGGTGCAAAGCTTTCCAAGGGCATCACTGGTGCAGTTTTGCTGTTTATTTCTTGCAATGTTTTCAAAGAATAATGGAGATATATTACCAGGATTAATATTAATCCTTGGGAAACAAAACTCAATGTGAGGTGCCCAATTTTTTTTTTTATGATAAGTAATGGGACTTTGCTTAATATGTTACGAGCGGCAATCTTAGAGAGCTAATAATACTTTACTATTGAACAAATCTTGGATTTGAGATTTTTATTGAGTATTTAGAATGTGCAGGACATCATAAATTTGTATACTTAAGGTTATTTGCTCTAGCCAAAATTTGTGTTTGCTCTTTAAAATATATATGTTTGTAAGGTAGTGATGCAGTGTTTATTAGAGGTATATGGAAAATTGGAAATATACAACCTTAATACTTAGCACAAAGTCCAAAACTGAAAGAGGAACTGTCATAATGTCAGTGGAGTGAAGTTGAGTCACCAGTGTGTGAATACAGCCTGAATGTTAAGGCAAGTGTTCACAACATTGTTCACTTACAGTATGTGATGAACATACTAATGTACAGGTGTTGAGTACTACATTCTGTACAACTCATGTCTTTGCAATCTATTAGGTCACTTGATTTCTGTCATTCATGATGCAGTGTGCTATTGGCAATGGTCCATGATCAAACCTACTTAAAAATAAATGCAAATCAGCGGAAAGGTCATTGTACAGTAAAAGTAATTCAAATGAAGTCAATGGAATTAATTAGTGTATTGTAGCAACTTCAATATATTTGAAATGTTCAGTTAAAGTTGTCCCTCTCTGGTGCAGTTGTGTTACAACACATCAACAGATCAAATTCAAACTGTATAACATAATTTAAAATGCCAAGGGAATGATTTTATGTGACCATAAAAGTAGCAAAATTCAATGGAAATTGATAAATTGCTTTACCAAAGTGAATCTCTATGATAGCAATGTTTGTACACAGAAAACCATTTTTCCATACTTTTTGGCAAATTTCAAAAATTTCAATATCGCTATATAGACAATGTCACTAAGTCATTGCTCAATGCATACGTTTGTTTTCTTTTGTCTTAGATTATCTACAATCTCCTCAAACTTAGCCAACACTTCCTTGTCTCATAATAATGTGCTACCTCACTTTAATGGGTATACCTGTGCTGTATATACTGTACCATAGCAATTTTCTTATTCATAATTGTGAAATGTGGAACAATATGTCACCACAAGAAAACAGAATTTGTTTTGTTTCCACTGCACATATTGTAAAAGGTACAACCTACCAAGCTGATTATAATGTGCATTTCGTTACTGTACTCACTAACCTGTGCACAATCAACAGTGTTACAGTATGCCGTAAATCTCAGGCTACAGTTGTACCCACTGTACGATATCATCGACATAAGGTCTTGTCATTCTTTATTCGTCTCTACTTTGTTTCTTTCTTGGTTCCATCATCAGGGGCTGCCTTGATCAAATGTGGCGACACGCAGAGAAAAATGGCCCAATTTGAACATGAGTTTGTTCAAACCAGCTACACCAACATTGTGGTTCCACTGAGGAAGTTTTTAGAAGAAGATATGAAAACCATTCAGGTAATGTACTAATCTGAAATCAAAGCCTTGTGGCCATTGGTATGATTAACTTGACACGAGTAGATATAGCATAAAGACAACAGTCTGTAGTAATGGAAAACTTTGTATTCGAGGCAAAGTGTTTATTTGAATTGATGAGGTGCTTATGTATGGAACTTTCCTAACGATGATTTGGTTATCTTACAAATTAAGCTCTCCTCGTTCACTTTGTTTAGGTGAACACACACAAAATGCTATATGTTCTTTACCCTCTGGATAAGAAACTTACAGAAGGACAAAAAAAAAAATTTGCTGCGCATCAGGTCAACCTGACATAACAACACAATGTGCTGCACATCAGGTCAACCTGACACAACAAATACATTACACAATGTGCTTCACATCAGATCAACTTGAAAGCGTACACAATGTGCTGTGCATCAGGTCAAACTGACATAACAACATACACAATGTGCTGCACATCAGGTCAACCTGACATAACAACATACATTACACAATGTGCTGCTGCACATCAGGTCAACAAAGCTGAACCAAAGCTTCTCCTGTAACTATCCGTTAGTGGAAGTTGCTGCAATAGTATTCCTTGCCATCTGTATCCATTTTTATCAGCAGGTGGCACGAACACTCCCATGAACACTCACATGAACACTCACATGAACACTCACATGAACACTCACATGAACACTCACATGAACACTCACATGAACACTCCCATGAACACTCCTATGTTTTATTCATGTTAGGACTCTCATCATCTACATATACCCATTTAGATAAATGTATTTTAAGCTTCCCCTTCTACTCATGCGGGGTAATAACGCCATAAGGTAACCTATCTGTAATTGATCTGATGGATGCATTTACACTGGTAAATAATAATGATGTAACATGGAATATGACATAGCATGTACTGTACCATACATATTGCCCTTAACCTGGCCTTTTCTAAACTTATCCCATATTATGTTAATACACATCACATGTTTTGAAAATGATAGAGCTCACTGTAATGCTTTGTCTCTCAAATTTCAGAAAGAACGCAAGAGTCTTGAAGTTAAGCGGCTTGATTTGGACGCTAGCAAAGGAAAACTCAGACGTGCTAAAGCTATGGAAGCCCAGAGAAATGTAAGTATCTCAAAGTACCTAAATCTATGTCACAGTAATGTTAAACTCAAAATTTCTTCAATTTTAAAATAGGTTCTATTTAACTTCAAATTAATTTTTTTGGGGGATACATCATTCTACGGAGCATCAGAAATGTCCCGAAAGTAACCCCTCTTTCAGCAAGAAAATAATGTCCTGCAGATTGTTTAAGTAGCATAATAGTTAAAAATTGAAGTTACAAGGGTTTTTGTGTATCTTTGGCAATGGCTTGAAATTTAAGGGAAACAGTTGTAATTGTGAAAATAAACTTTTCCATCCCCCCCCCCACATCATTCAATATTCAGGGGAAAAAAGTTAATACATCATGAACAAATAAAGTTAGATATTTTACTTCATTCTCCTTCTTTCCATTTTGCCATTTTAAACTGCTACTTAAATACTTTTATGTTATTATTGTTCTTGGGATATTAGCTACATATTGTAGATTGTATTGTATGCTTATTATTATTATAATTGGATCCTTGTTGAATATTCACCATGCTGTCGCATACAGTAGTTTGAGATTATTTCTGCGGGTGCAAATACTTCTGCGCAATGGAATATCTATTTGCTCTAATTTTCCAAGTAAATGACGTGGGAAGTTTTCATCAGGTGAAGGTTGTAAACTACATTGTGGGTGTTGCTTGGTTGTATTATGTGTGAACATCGCCTGCTGTAGTTATTTACAGTATATGGTAGCAATTGAGACTAAGGTTGCACGGTCACACTCTCATTAGAACCGGATAGAACAGTGGTGATTCCTCTTTGACATTGTGGTCATCAAGTTCACCAACCCATTTTCAGCATGTCCTTTCGTAGATAAAGAAAAGTTTGGAAATAAACTGAAATAAATTATCTTTGTTTGTAGTTCGCCATGTAGATGTTGTTATATAGTGTGCATTCTATATATTAGGGGATGTCAAATTTCATATCTTAAAAGTGCTTAAAAGAAAATTAACAGTTTCAATGCTTACAGTGTGCAGCATTAATCCAAGCTTTCTTGAAAAATCTTTCTGGTTAAAATTAGCTTGCAATTATCCCCCTCCCCCCTCAGCCAGCATCCCATAGTTTCATTTGTGGGTCATTCCATTTATATGGGTCAAACGTTCTGACATTCTTGTGTCTGGTTGACAAAAACAAAAACCATACAGGGATTTGACTGCACATGGTCTTTGAAGAAATGAACAAGTTTGTTAAGTTTAGCTAAATACTGTTTATTTTGTATCTACTTTGCCTTACTCTTTTTAGTTACTTCACACCTCTCTTACCTGTCTCCATCCAACATATGCACTCTAATCTACCTACTGTAGCTTACAACATTTAGCACGTACTGCACCCAAACTGACCCCATGCAGGGTCAATGTCATCTGTCACTTCCAATCAAATCTACCATTCTGGGCTTACATCTTCAATTCTACTGTGATTCCTATTTGCTAAGGATCTCATTGGCTTTTAAATTTGTTTCGGAATTAAACAGGGATTTGAATTGAAGAATTATAACATAGATCAACCTTACCATTAATTAGTCGCTCGATAAGTTTCCTGACAAAAGTTGACATGGTTTTGAACATGAAATTGAATGAAGGCAGGGAAGCATCATCCTTTGTAAATCCGAAAATACAGTAGTCAAGTTTTTGAGTTTTTATAGAATACTATATACTGTATTTACAAGAAATATCCTGCCCATGCTTTTACTGGTTGTCATTGGGACACCATAGGATAACGTTAGACCGACCCCCTTATTAAAAAATTAATATTATTATTGCTGGAATGACCCCTATGCATGGTTTTGTAGAATTCCCTCATTTAGAGGCAGTCACCTTTTCTCTAACTGCACAGTTTCAAATCTTCTTCTCAATTTGCTTTTCTTTGGATACTAACATCTCACCAGGTGAACATAGAGGAAGTTATCAGAAGTGTAAGTCTCTAGCAGATTTCACTGGTTTTGTTTTGGTCACCATTTAGTAGATTTTAGTGGCTTCGGTGGTTCATGTCACATGTCGCATTTTTTTATCCCTTCTGTTTCTTTTTGTGACCCAAAGTGCATGTGAACTTGATATGATCGTTTTTTGGCTATAAACTGCACAAGACAGATAATCTTCAAGTGTTTGTTATACATGTGTTAATTGGTACTAATTTCATTTACTAACATGTTAAGTTGCATGTGAATACATAACCCAAACTTGAGCTAATTTGGGAAAAGTTCTGTCACTTTTATTAAGGGTGTTAACTTTTGACATGATGTGTCTATAGATGTACATCATGTATGGCACAGAAATACCATAGTTACAATGTTATTGATTTCATACCCCAAAATTGACACATTCGTCGTTAAGCTAACTAACTTTAGGGCTAGGATACATTCATTGACTCTGGATACTGTTTGCATGCTCTGAGCCTCTAGGCTCAGACAGGTCAGGTCCCAGAGAGTAATGGTATCATGTTGAGGTAAGTTTGGTTATTTTTGGGAGTAAGATTTCCAAATTGTGTCTTTGTGTATTAGTGTTTGCAAAGAGAACATGGGACGTATTTTTTTTAGCCTGAGATTAATAACAACAGATGATTGTGATAATTGTGGTTTCTTCTGGCAATTGCTTTCTTCTATAGGCTGAATGTCTTGTGTCCCTTTCCCTTCCTGTTCCCCCCCCCCTCCCATCCCTCTTTGTCTAGAAGGAACTTAACAATGATCCCTCTGACTTCTTTTATTTTAATAATAGCTTTTTTTTTTCATTTATGAGTTGCCTATCTTTTAAGCTCCTTCCCATTATTAGCAGCACCTCATTTGTTACGTTGTTTCAGTTGCAGAATTTTAGATATCAACATAATTAACTATTTGTGCTTTTGAACGTTAACTATAATGCTGAGATGAATATGCATGATTGGGAGTTAGGTATCACCTTATTATCACAGTAAGACATACATTTCCCCGCCCCCCCCCCCCAAAAAAAAAATTACAAAAAAAACTTACAAAAAAACACAGCAAAAATTCTGCATTTCCATCAATAAAAAGAATTTATTTCCTCATCTATATCCATAGCAAGCCCAAACAGTTCCTACAGATACATCTGTGTATGTATCACAACCACCTGTCATGTTATTCATGTTCAACATGCTTTTTTTTTCTTGAAAATTGAAATGATGTTTTTTGAAAAATAATTCAACTGTTTGATAAAATGCTATTTTATGTTTGGTAAAAGGCACAGTATATCATGTGACTTCATTATAAGTCAACAGTGGTTGCAGTTTGGGAGGAGTCCTAAATGAGTTAATAACAAATAAATGTACACAACCAAACTTTGAAAACCACAACAATTTGGTGTTTTGTGTACATTCTACATGTATGACATGACATATCCCTGCACAGTGTTCAGTTCTTTAAATTTAAGTCTCTGTAATGGAACAAGGTATCAAGGTGAGAGGGATGGGGAGGAGGGGAGGGAGGAAGGGGAAGTTGGAAAGTATGTTTCTTATAATTTTAAATCTTATGTAAAAGTAAGCTGGCCTGACGTTTTGTAAATCTTACCTGTTGTGGTCCATTTAGTAGATCTATAGTACTGCAAATGGTTACACAAGAACATTCATTGTTTCTCAATAATCTTAGCATAACATACATGTAGAGATATCATACATGTATCTAGAAAAAAGTGAAACTGTCCCATTTTTTAAGGTGAAAAGAAATGTCTTGACCAAAAACAAGGCCATGATGTCATGTTCTTATTTTTAGCCTTACCAAGGGAAGGAAGTTCTTAATTACTAATTTTTGATATGCACAAATTATGTCAGTAATGTTTAAACAACTTCCCATTTAGCAGACTAGCAGTTTCCATATATATACAACTGAAATTATGATAAAGATAACATATGCAGGAACCCAGTACTGTTGACAGAAAGGCACAGTAACCAATACTGTTTGTGCGGCACTTCACATGCTGTTAATGGAAGCCAGTATGGTTATGCTGGGTGTGTCACATGCTGTATCTTAACAATGTGATCTGGGTTTTTATAGCCATGAAACAGGCGATGCATATAGGCAAGACTATGTAGTTTTGCCTATGCATGGCTTACGTGTGGAACAGGCATTAACCTACAGTGAGAATGGCACAGCCTCCTATAGTGTTCGCATCAATAAATTTGACGATTTTCGTAAAGTTGCTGGTACTGTAGGTCAAAGCTTCATATTAATATATCCTTGCATACATATAGCAGTTCCAAACTGGGTATGATGAAACAACACTGAGAGTGATATTACTGAATATACTGCATTCAATTACATTAGAAATATGCTCGAGAGATTTCAAAAACGTTCATACATGTGTGAACAAATGCTTGTACCTATATAGACATTACTTGCACAGTATTATGAGCTCTGTGGTAGCATATATGACAGTTTAATCACTAGATTTGTGACTTGAATAGGTTCGTCTTGTCTTTCCCCATAATAATAATAACAATAATCATAATAATAACAACAATAATAATAATAACAATAATAACAACAATAATAATAATAATAATAATAATGATAAAAATAATAACAACAATAATAATAATAATATGCATACATGTGTGCAAAGTGACAGGAATCAGCAACTTAAATAGTCGGTCCACAAAATTACTGGTTTTGACTTGACTCAGCCTAAAATTGTAATGACATGTTACAACCCTAAGATGGTAGAGTGTCTGATCTTTAAACTGATTCCAACTTCAAACCAGCTAACACTTTGAACAATAGAGTATGGACCAATAAGGTAAACTTGATTCTGATATTTGGCTATAAACTGTGTCTAGGATCTACAGAAATATATTTTGTTAACTGTTTTAGGGAGTTTGTTGTACAATACTGTATGTATAATGATTAACAAAGTAATCTGAAATGTACAGTAGGTGCTCCCTGTCATGTCTGCTGTTAATATGGAACAGTTTCTTGGCTGTTACAGTATGACAAAACGAGTGTTGACTGAGTGTACATAGAGTACTGTATCGTAGACACAGACCTGTGATATTTGGTGCTATTTGAACGTATCAAAAGTGGTGAGTGAGTGTACTGTACATACAGTCAGTATTCACTATTCAGACATGAATATATGTCATCTGAGATGAAACTAATTCCTGGTGTCATGTATTGTATGCTTGCTGTTCCCTACATGTTTGTCAGTCACTTGTTAAATCTCTGCTTTTCTTGTATTCTACTGTATGTATTTAATGCACAATTTGGAATGTGAATTTTCAATAAAATAATTGATCTTTTAGAGAGTTATGTAAATTTAGTTATAATTACAGTATTTGTTCATAGTTACAGTAGTTGTAACAGCTGACAAATGTTGATGAAAATAAGCTTGTTACGTGCATTCAGTGCCTCATTATAGAATATTGTACTATTGCCCGACTGTGTCATTTGTTTTTAAAGCAATATTATTTTGGGACTTTAGGTGCATATGTAAAGGAGGGATAGTGAGGTTGGGAGGGAGGGGGTGGGGGGAGGGTTTGCAGGTGCATATACTGTATGTAGTGGAAGGTAAAGGAGGGAGGGGGTAGGCGATGAAGGTAGGTAGGGGAGGGTTAGAAGGTGCGTACAGTATGTACGGATAGAGGAGGATAAATGAGGGTGGGAGAGAGGAATGTCAGGAGGTTGGTCAAATCTCTCAAGCCCATTCTTGCTGAAGGTCACTCTACCAACAATGTCACAACAGGGTACACTTTGAATAAAGAAGTCAGGGGAGGTTGATAAACTTGTCAATTTGCCAGCATGTTAGAACTTGCACTAGGACATACGTATAGTAGCTATCCATTCAAGGTATTTTCATTTTAATTACACCTGGCGTGAATGACTAAATGTCATAGCAATGCAGTGCAGTAGGTCTCCTTTCATAAATGATATATGTTATCTTTGACTATAGTTTCTGTTCTTGTTAAAATTGAAAGTCAACATTGGGAAACTAACAGGATTGTGATTAGGCCGTCCTTATCTGGCATACTATAGTTAGGATCATTTTCTGTTTCACTTCTGCCTTGTAATGTTAATATGGTCCTAGAAGCTATCACAGACTATAACAACCTTTGACACTTCACCTTTACAATGTGTACAGAGTTAGTGTTGGCATTTATGTAGGTACTTGATTTTCAATAGTGCTTGATTTACGATGCGTAAAATTGTCTGTGAAATCATTATTAACTGTCAGAAAGGCCATCATTTTTAATTGAAGTCTTACAGTGTGTATAGGGATAATGCGATTCTCATTTGGCTTCAAGAGTTATGGTTAGTGGCATATATGCAGCTATAGGGAAGCATAAGCACTCTTTGTTCATTCAATTGAGTAGCTGCAAACTGTACACAGCACACACCTTCATTCTCACATACACAAATATAGAAATGTGCAATATTCAGAAATGCAACATTGGTACTAACTAAAATTTAATAACCATTTCATTTTCATGCACGGGCACTTATGTTTGAGTATAGTGTTTGGAGAGATGTACATTAGATACAGTAGGCTACAATTATAGGAAATGTAGTCCCTTTTCTTTGTTTCATCCGTAGGCATGTATTACATACTAATTTCATTAATGAGGTGAAGAAATACAGCCTTACTGAGAAAGCTTAGTAAAAGTGGCAATTCATAATATGGTTATAGTTCCCTGAGTGGGTCAGTACAATAGCTACTGTAACTATAATTTGTCAATGTCCAATATGCCTTTCTTGTTAAAGATACCATATATAGTTGCTTTGTTTTTAAAACCCAATGGCTGTAGAGTTTGAAATTAAGCTGGAAACACATGTACAGTATGTCAGTACATATGATTAAATGAATACATGACAAGTAGTTAAAAAGTCTGACTGCACTGCACAGGCAAGATGGAGTAATTTCAAAATGGACAATGAAATTTACATGTAATCATACATGTAAGGCATTTATGTTCAGAAATGGAAGGAAGGGATGTGGGGGGGGGGGGGGGGGTGGGGGGAGTGAGAGTGGTTAGAAGAGAACAGGTTAGGGTAATTTTTTTCAAACTTATAGAACACTTCTTAGCAATTCGCATGTCCTGTGTGATGTACTGTACAATAACATCGTAACAGATATTCTGCTATTAATACTGTTATACTGTATATACTGTACCGTTGCATTTGTTACATAAGTTTCTCAGGTCTAATGTGAGAACAGTGAGAAGCAAAATTCATCTTTTTCTTTTAGTTTGTGACATAAATTGGGATTAAATGTAAATAAACCCAAAGGTGTATATTCGATGACCTTAACAATCATTAACATTGTGGTTTAAACATACTTTTACTGTACTTATTGTCTCATCTGAAGTTCCTTTAATTTTTCACAAAAGATTCCAAATTTTATTGTTGGAATACTAGCCTACAATAATTTACACATGTAAAGGTGAGAGTTAGTTGAGACTAGTGGAACACTAGTACAGTAGTTGTTACTCAGAGTTTCAGGCATTGAGCGATCATCAGACAACTCTGATGATCTGATGAGTTGTCTCAACTAATTCTCACCTATACTTCACTCTGTCCACCGAACAAGATAGAGGCCAACCAACCAAACATATATGTACAGTATGTAAACATAAAATGTTCTTGTTTGATTGGCGTCACTGCGTATGCTTGCTTCATAGTCTGCTTTTCCTTGAATTTAGTTGAATCACACAGTTAGCTGTCTGCTGCTTCAAAGTCTATATTGCTTAGAAAACTGATTTTAGACCATTGTTTTTATTTGTAAAATAGTTCTTTAGTCATGAGGTTTTCTGCTTTTCGTTGCTTTCTTTTTATGGGTAAAGATATTGAGAGTAATTTTAATATTCTTCACTCCCCAACTATATTCTACAGTAGTAAAATTTTAGTACAGAGCAAGATAATAAATGTGAGGGAAATAAGTTTTCCATCTAGCAGCTCTAGTATTTGTTCATTATATATTTTTACCAGACAATCGACTTTTGAAATGTTCCTATTTTTGTTATTATTTTTTTCAGGCCGAGGCAGAACTACGTGTGGCGCAGACAGACTTCGACCGTCAGTACGAGATTACTAAGCTGTTATTGGAGGGCATCACCACAGCACATGTAACTACTCTTATATTTATAATCTGAAAGATGCAGTTTGGGTCGTCGGATCACAACTTTTTATCCTTCTGACCAATCCCCGTAGCATATACATATATTCATATATGTTTATGGGTCAATCCATATCTTCCACAATATCTACAATATTTGACATAAAATACTTTACATTTATGAAAAAGATGCCTCCAAACTTGACACAAATTTAGGGCTCTTAAAATGCAATCTGGATTTGGTTTCTAGGCATGGCCGTATCCTAGCAACCAAAAAGTTTTCAACATTTTTTTTGCCCAATTTCATCCTTTGAGACATAATGGCAAGACACCATATCAATTTCAGGCGATTCTGAGAGGGTCGACGTGGAGACTACTGTTGATTTGGCATTTATTGACCCATATATATGAATACGTAACAATCAGTATTATAAATTTGCGACATTTCAGTGGTTTTTATTGCCCAGGCTGCTGGTACTTACTGTAGTAATAGTGAGTTATTTATCGGTATAATCCAGTCTTTTTTTATTTCCATCCTCCAAAGTGTATTTGCTGAATGTCTTCCTTCTGGTTTGTGATGTCGGTGGAACTGTAGTTCAGTGATTTATTTACCTGGTATTGCATAACAAAATGCACGGTAAAATGGGAAAATTGCTGTACAAGTGCAAAGATGCATAGCAATATGTGTACACAGGAAACATGTAGTATTTTTATCTGCTGCGTAAAATGTGAATACTAAATTATTTGGTTTCTCTGAGATACATTCCTTCTCCTTAAAGGTGGAGTGTAAGACAATGCAAGGTATTGTTGGGCTCAAAGAACAGTTTTAAGCCGGGTTAAAATCTTTTCAGTTTTATCAACATGTGATGTAATGCAGAATGTTAGAAACATATCATTTGAAATAGCAAAGAAAGGATCTGCAATGGTTGAGATTTCTACTAGTAATATTTTATGAGTTATGTGTGGTCTTTTGTCCCAACTTTATGAGCTCTCTTCAGCAGCGTTTATGCTATGCTATACAGTAATACTGGATTACACTATTTGCTACCATACAGAGTTTTTCACATAATACAAAACCTCATCTTCATTTGTAATCGATTTCCTTCAATCGCACATCCCAGGAAAGTTATCCAGTTCATTGTTTTTTCTTGTTCTCTTCACTTCCTTAAACGCAGTCCTCTCACCTGGAACGTTTGAAAGAATTCATCGAGGCACAGCAGAGCTATTACTCCCAGTGCAATCAACTCTGCTCTGACTTGCAGAGACAGATGGGAAAGTAAGTCATTATTATCAATCAAAAAAATGGAAATCAATCATGAAAAAGTGATACCAATGAAAGAAAAAAAAAGTAAGGAATTTGCATTAAGTCTAAATAGAACATTCATCCCAGTGTGCACTTCCATTTAAACAACAATTCATTTTCTGAAAAGTGGCAGTTTGTTCGAACGCTTTGCTTATTCTCATCTGTCTGTTTCAATCTGAACATGTCAGAAAGTGTATTAGACTGTCTACCTAGTTTTACTAGGAACCTTTGAAAGTTAGACTTAAATTTACTCTCCTCAATGCACATACTGTAGTGGCCTAACCTCTGCCACGTAAAATGCTTGAAAGTTCCGTTCAGTTGCAAAGGTGTTTGTTGTTTGTTTAATATAGAAATTTCTTATAAATCATTACAAACCTATCAGATAATTCTCAAATTTGAAGATCAGAACAAATGAAAACAACAAATATTGACTCTCTCGTGACCTTTGTCACATATTCGCAGTCATATGTTCAAAAAAGTTAGATAGTTAAGACAAGGTTGGGTTCAAACTCTGACATGGAATGTGACTACCATCAGGTAGTAAGTCATGGTTCAGTTTGGTCTTGAAACATTTAAAAAAAATAATAATAATATCATAGCTACAGTAAGATAATATAATAAGATAAGATAATATCATAGCTACAGTAATAATAATATCATAGCTACAGATATCAGAGTTCAGTGCCAGAAATTAGCATATGGATTAGTACCTAATGAACTAGTTCAGAGATTTATACCATGGAGGAGAATTGCTCCATAGGTCAAAGGTCAATCGGTAACAGTATGAAACGTTTGTTGATAGACATTTAGATGATCCTACACTCTATACTGAAATGTATGTACACTAACGTGTTAGGGAGCACATGCCTGTAAATCTATGTGATCTCTGGTCCTACACTCTATACTGTAATGTATGTAAAAGAGTGACTACTAAAGTGTCCTTTAATTTGTATCTAAGGCTGTGATTACTGTAGATGATGTCATAACCTAACCTTACAAAATGTTTGATGGAAATTTGTTTACTATATTTGAAATTTATATACAATCTACAAATTATGTTGTGGAGAAGTGTACAAAAACAGATGTGGAGAAGTGTGCAAAAACAATGTGGAGAAAGTGTGCAAACAAATGTGGAGAAGTGTGCAAAAAAACATGTTGAGAAGTGTGCAAATCATTTGTTTTGTTATTATGATGATTGGTTCCTTTCCATCTTGTCAGTGGTTGGTCACCTTTAAAGAATTGACCAATCGTATGCATTCTCTCTAGCTATTTGTCGTTTGTATATACTGTATGTCAGCCTTCATTATTTGAAACATTCTGTAGGCCCGACGATCCTCCCAGTGCCGAGGGAAATTAAATTTCTCTCCCTTTTGACAATCGTAAGTATTCATATAAAATGCTTCAGGCCAGACAACAGCTGCCAACGCATGCCCTGATGTATTTAATCAGTAGAGCTTTTAAATGTCATTGCTTGGTGGTAGAAGGCATTTCAAGTTGTCAGCGATACATGTGTAACAACAAAATCATCATAAATTGAGATAGAATGAAGGAAATAATACCTCTACACAGAGTTGAAGTTTGGAGTTTTGCCTCACTTTGACAATGCCAATTTAATTCGTGTAAAACTTTTGAGTACCTCTTAAATCTAACGGAGAATTATTTGGTTAAAGTAACCACCTGGTGAGTCCTAATTGAGTAGCGAGTCCCTTACTATAAATTCAATCCATTAAAGACAAAATTTACTTCCCAAAAAGGCAATTATAACTGCTGCTTTTCCATTTTGCAAACCTAACTTTGAGAAATTGACAGTATCTTTCCATAAAACAGTGTAATATAAAGTCCGATGTGAATGCATACACTACTGAAATTAACAGTTATGAATTTAGCAAAGAGATAAAGCCAAACCAAATAATTTCTCTACTGTGTTATGCAGAATATTGAAGGGCGAAGAGAAATTCCTATGTTGACTTTTTTTTGGGGGGGATGAAAAAAATCTATAATTGATTTGCCTCTGTTGATATCCAAAATGTAAACATGTACAAATCAATGATTTCTGGGAATAGTTTAACATAACAACAATACCACTGTGTATGTTTAGTCATAAATTAATGCCCAAACTATAGTGATGCATTAATCAGTCTGCAGAGGAACAAAGCAATGGGATTTATTGCAGATGCTAATCCTATGCATATTAAATTGATCTGACTCCCAGGGTAACAATATAGCTCTTTCATTTATTTTATCAAACTTCACACATGTTACATTTTAAATGTCAATATAACCCAGTCACTGCATAATTTATGTTCATCTTTTAGCTAATGGATTGATTTATCAGCGCTTTTAAAGTCATTGAATACAAGTCGTTTTTAAAATGCAGTTGTCTGTGACATTAATAGGTTATGTTAAGATAGTGGATTGGAACCCCATCATTCTGTAAAACTATCAGCTAAAGATAAAACAAGTTTTGTGCAGTTTAAAAGTTCAGGGTGGTACAAATAAAGTTTAATGATTAATAAAGCTTGACAAAGTCTGATAACAGTTAGGACTCAAGATGGATATATATTAAGAGAATTAACATTATTCGTGTATTAATAGTGTAAACAGTAGATAAAATAGAAGTTCCGTATGGTTGGGTGGTGTGTTGTATAGAATTAGTGGTCTTTGTTGTTACAGTATCCACCGGGTTGTGATATGTTTGTATTCTGTGTTGTTGGTTGGTCTTGTCTCCAGTAGTCTTGTTGTAATGTCATTCCATGCATTTATCTATCAGCAATGGCAGTCATGTCTGCTAGGCAAGATGGCAGTCTTGTCTGGGCAAGATGGCAGTCTAGTCTGGGCAAGATGGCAGTCTAGTCCGGGCAAGGTGGCAGTCTTGTGTGCTTGGCAAGATGGCAGTCTTGTCTGAGCAAGAACCAAGAAGTATAAAAAAAAGATTTCAAAAAGGACACTTTTTTTTCCATATAAAATACAGTATATAAATTCGTGGATGGTATTAAGCCATTGCTGGTCTGTATCTGTATGGAATCACACATCTCCGTGAAGCTGGTCCTTCTTGTCTGTGTAAATGCTTGCTGTACAGATCATCGCACCACACGGCTATTTCTACTCCTCTTCACTAGCTTTCCCGGTTCATTGGGCGGGATTCTGCCGCCAAACTCCTCCACTCCTTCTGCTGGTAGCATGCCTTCAAAGGAAAGCCAGCCACAAGGGGACCGCAAAAAGGCCAAAGCTCTCTATGACTATGATGCTTCTGATCCTTCAGAATTGTCGCTTTTAGCCGATGAGGTAAGCCCTCTGCTCCCTCATTGGTTAATCTGCAGGAATGTTGCAAAATGTAGCACAAAAGATGAATTGAATTCTTGCAGAGCAGAACTTTGAAATATTCGATTACAGCTAATTGATCAGATAAAAGGTGTCATGTCCTGTATATGTATACATATTTTCAAGAGAGAAAATACTTAAATTGATTGATTTACTGAATATTAAGAAAAGAATTGTCATTGCCACAATATTATTACGATTTAAATTGTCAGCTTTGCAGTTATTTATATCCTTAGTTGCAGATATTTTCTACTCTCTGTATTTCCTGAAAAGTTGCAAACATATTGAAGTAAAATTCGGCACTGAAAGCACAGTTTCTTTTCCATTTAAAATTTCTTTTATGCAGTGTAGTATATGGAAAATCATTATCCTATCTCCTTCCTCTCCTCACCATCATCTATTTCCATCCCCATCTCCCCTCCCCCGCCCCACCCACTTACCCCCAAACCATTCTTTAGTAGTAATACTATAGCCCCTTTAAATACTTGAGCTAGAAAACATATTGAAGTAAAATGCTGCCCTGAAAGCAGTTTTTTTTCATTCAAAATTTCATTTATACAGTGTAATATATATGGAAATTCATTATCCTATCTCCTTCCTCTCCTCACCCTCATCTATCTCCATGCCCTCCTCCCCCCCCCCCCCACTTACCCCCAAACCATTCTTTAGTAGTTACTTTAGCGCCTTTAAATACTTGAGCTAGAAAACCTAAGAAGAAAGCCAAATTATGCAACTATTTACGCAAGACAATGAGAGCGCCAAGCCTTTGTTATTCTAAATATTCACATTTGCGCATATGAATATTCATCATCAAAGGTCCTTAAATTAGTTAATAGGACTGCTTGAATGTCATCACATTTCATGCATGCTATATATAGATATTACATCATTATTGTTGCATTGTGATTGGTCAACTGTTATTTTGCATTATATTACTTTTTGAAATGGGTTATTGGCATTTATCACTTAAGCAGAAACTTGAAGCTGTGATAATGTAATGTAGTGGTGGAAGGAACTAACTAACTAACTTAATTAATTAATTAATCAATTAATTTAATACATTAACGTATCAATGGCCAGTAAAGGCATAAAAGAACATTACAAGTTCGCTTTGGTTGTGCATATGTGATTATTGCTATACATACATGTCAGTTGGTATCTCAGTGGAGCTATTTAGTGAATAATAATAATTATTAATGCCTTAAGTACTAAAATTCAGAAAAAGTATCTGGTCATGGTGCTGAACAATCAAAATAGGAGCTGGAAAGATGAGTTTAAGTTGTTGTTTGAAATAATTTAGATCAGGAGTGAAATAATTTAGATCAGGAGCTGTTTTAATAAACAATGGTATTAAAAGTTCCAGAGACAAGGAGCTGCTGTAAACTCCAAAGGTAGTACTTCAGTTGGAAGCTTGTAACTAAGGTTAACAACTATCTTGTAAACTGGAAGATAGAGACCAGTTCCAACTTATGATAAGTAATTTTATTTGAGCAATGCATTTTCATATTGTGGCTATTATAGACCTGATCACCCAATTAAATCTTGGAATTATATGGCTTCACAAACCTTCATTAATTGTCAATGCTCAAAGAAGAAAATTCAGTGGCTTAACTTAGACCTTGAAGTTTATCTTGTTACAGATTACCGAGGGTAGGAAAGTGAGGCTAATTCCTTGCTTTATAGACCCTGCTTCATGTTGGCATCTACATGCTTTATAAACAATATTCTCAATCACACTGAGGTTTTTCAAGTCTAATCTGTCACTGAAAATTATTGTAATATCCTCCTTCATGGAACATTGACTAATTCTTTCATCCCTCGCCCCCCCCCCTTTCCCCTGCTTGAGCTCCCTGCCAACCCTCAGCAGGACTGAATTTAAAGATATAATATCAAGTACAGATAATCCCATATGGCTGATGATCTTGTTTGCAAGACATAATCATACCAGAGCTGCCCTACATATCATTTGTAGGTAGAAGTTTCATAGTAATAATTCTCTCAAAGTTGAAAATATCTTTTACACCAAGAATCTTTCTTTGCTAAGAGTAAACTCATTGTACTGTTTAGATTGTTTGCCTATTTTAAGAGACATCGGGAAAGGGTACTGACCATTCCTTTCTTCATTATAAATGTTTGAATTATTATTTTATTTTATTTGTATAATGTGTCTCTTTCTCTCTCGGTTTGCAGGTAATCCAAGTGTACAGTCCTCCCGGGATAGATTCTGATTGGATGATGGGTGTTCGGGGAACGCAAGAAGGAAAGGTGCCTTTCGCGTACTTAGAAATGCTTTAAATTAATTACCTGATTCATAGCATAATGCTGCGTGTTCTATCTATATAAAGCAAGAGAATATTTTGATGGATCATTTTAAGCTTCCAAGATTCGCTTCAGAGTTTTGAATTATCTCAGAAAGTGAATAAAAAATTCAATTCAGAAAATGAGTCTTTGAAAGTGCAAAAGATAAGAAACTTGTAACTTTGCTGAGTATATAAAGTAAATAAATAAAAATGAATTCTTCCTAAGTGTCTAAAAACTAATAATAAAGCTGAAGTATTATAGGTGAATTGCTTCTTTAAGGTATATTGTTGGTAGTTTGTCAAAGTTTTGCCTGTTTTCCTATAAACTTCATGTATCCCATGTTTTGCCAGATTTGGTGTTGATATGTGGAAAATGTTGTAGATTGTTATTTGAACTTTAACATCTTTAGATAAACACTAATTGCTGCAGTGCTAGAACAAATAAATTTTGCAATGTTGTAAAGCTCTTTGAAGGAACCTCTGCAAGATTTGGCATTCAATTTTTACTGCATTCACAAAATGGGAGAAATTTGTGCTTTATGCTACGCGAAATTTTACTCAACTCCAAAGTTACAGTTGCAACTCGTCTCATCTATGGGAATTTACAGCAATGCCTTTGTAGTAGTCAGAGGCAAACATACCAAAGTGTAAAGATACTTTACATGAGTGTTAATATTTCCTTGAATCACAAAGTTAAATAAATACCTACCATCATAATGGAAGAAAGCTAGAATACAATTTTTCTTGATGAATCTTAACAAAGTCTCTGCCGAAATAGACAAAGGGCCTATTTTACTTATTAAAGTTGTTTATTAGCAATAATTTCTGGCCCAAATCTAGGGGCTTAAAATGATCTTTCCATCAAATATTTTATCATCCAGAAGGCTTGTTCTTATAATAGTGTATTATTTAATAATCTCTTGCCAGGGTTGTCGCTTGCGAATATATAAATAGAAAAGAAATGAAAATATAAATTTAAAAAAAGAAGCAAACTATAAGTAACCACAAGGTAAATTATAAGGTAAAATTAAGCAAAAAATTAAACAAAGAACTAGCTTCCTTGATACTTGTTGTTGCTTAATTAACTTTCATTTATGAGGATGAGGATGGCATAAGGTAAACATTTAAATAAAAAGTTTGCAACATGGTTTTAGACCTTTAGTGTAATATCATTTTTAATTCTCCTTTTGAATTAACTTCTTTGCTTGCTTTGTTTTCTTTCCAAAATTGAAGTATGGACACATTGAAATTAACCACGTAACAAAGACAAGTTTCTCAGCATTGTTAAAATTTATCAACATGCTTGGAAAAATTCACAGATATACTTGTTACTGTAAAAATGTTCAAACACATGTAATTTCTCTGTAACTTCTAAGTATTAGTATTGCATGACCTTTTGGTCATGATTTAAGAAAAATAACATCTCATTTTTAAGTGTCATTTGTTGGACTTTGTGCCGGGACGGTGTCTATAAATGTTTGATTCTTCACGCCATTTGGAGAGATTTAGACCAACTCAGTATCTCTAGTATTCTTAAACTGAATAAAAAGTTGCCACTTAGACTTGCTTTGTCATTTTAAAGAAATAATGATATTGAGAAATCAATTTGTTTTCTAAGGTTTACTTTTGAAATTTGTGATTTCAGACTTGTCACGTATTTGTAGTATTGTAGAATTCAAAATTGTTATACATTCTCTTTCACCCCCCCCCCCCAAAAAAAAGAAGAAAAAAAATATATATATATATAGATATATATATATGAAAATCGTAATGAGTTGGAAAATCAAGAACAGTGCAAAAACTTCCAGCCTCCACCGGGATTCGAACCTGGGCCTCCCGCTATATATATATCTAAGTACAATAAAAAAATATTTAAAAAAAAACAGATCAAGATATGTATAACAATTCTTCGTTCCAAACAAAAGGAGACAAAAATGCAGGTTTTTAGGAATATTGTGTTTCATGAAGTGAATAAAACCTCTAGGCGCTTGTCAATGAGGACTCAAGATAACTGCGTTATACGATTGATTCTAATTCATCGGATTACCATTCAAAGAGAGAATTCTGAATAATTTCTGTTAAATCAATTGTAAAGGCATATTGATTCTTTCATGTTTCCTTATCTTATCTGGTGGTGTTCAGTTTAACTTGAAAAGGAGAAAAAGTTGCAGAAAACTTGATGGATAGCTGTACTCTATTCAGCTTTGATATATATATATCCCGCAATATTATCCTGCAAGATGTAACGACATATAACTTTGCTTTAAATGTTCAAACGGCTGCTGTGTGATGCCTCAGTTCCATCTTGTGTTAGGTAATGGACTTTTGGAATTGTTGTTTCCAGTGTTTGGTACATTTATCATCAGACACTTGTATGAGGTAACATGCAGAAGAGTCTTTATATAACAGCCTAATGTGAATATTTTAGTTTGGATTCAATTCACCTCACTTTGAAGTGAAAAGTTTCAAGCTAAATATTGATTCGTCTGCTGTGTCAACTTTCATTGCACCTTGGCGGGTATGACAGATATTACATCAATTAAAAAAGAAATTGTCCGTCTGATGCTGGGCTTTTTAATAAAGGGAATAACCAAGATGGCTATCGATATGGGCAGAAGTCTAGGCTATAGACTTAAATGGAACTGCACATTTGTTGAGACTTCAATTGGAATGTTTTTGCCATTGGCAAAGTCTAAATCAGAAAGAATACTCAAGATTGTGTTCATGTGTTTGGAAGGTATTTTGACAAATAAAATTGCCAGACTTGTGCAATGGCTGTTCCCAATCAAGGAAATCACAGTAGGCTGAAGTTAGGTTTTTAAGTGGCCATCCATTGAAGTTGAGGTTAAGTGAAAGTTTACTGTCTATATTAAATCTACATTCCTAAATTTTCATTAGTGACCATTTTCTTCTCATTACTGGAATTAACTCTTTTAATTGGGCTAACATGCTTTTGCTTGCTATAAATGAGATCTCCACAAAAATATGTACTGCTTTAGTATGACGATATATAATAAAACCTTATAAAGTAATCTGGTGTTTTATCAAACTTGTTAATGCCTGTATGTACGTTCCAGCTTATGTACCGAGATGTTGTAATGAAGTTACCATTCAAATATGTTTTGATTTTCTCCGTTCAGACAATTTAGTGTTAGTAAAATCTTTGAGTTTCAGGGTCTATAACCCCAAACAGAGGTGTATAGGTGCAATTAACTGTGGTTTAATTTGTTTTAATATTGTGGTAAAATAATACATTTGACATTCTTTGCATATATTATCAATTTGAGATTGAATCTTTAAATTTCAGTTGTTGCATTAATAATGGGAGCTAAATGTAGCTGGTTTTTGCTTTTTTTTCTTCTTTTGCTTTTTATACTTACTGGATTTGGTTGGCTTTATTATAATCATGATGGAGTGATTAATCAATATTCACATCTAGCTTTAATATCTTGTAAAGTTCTGTAAAGTTGTAAAAATAGAGGTTGATCTAACACAATTGGTAATCTGAAAGCTACCGTAGAGGCTGCTAGTAGTACTTAGTCCTTTACATGTGATAGTTGTTCTGCGCAATGCTATCCTTCAGTATGGAGTGTTTGGGGGGGGGGGGGGGTTGGTAGAGGGAGGGAGACAGGGAAACCTTTCCAGGATCATTAAGGGGTTCACTCCGAGAGACATGACAAACTGTTGAGAAAGATCCAGTCATGGTTATGCATAAAGTACAACTCATTAGAATATCCTAGATATTGCTGAACTATGCTGAAGGTGAATACAAGATACAAATTTGGCTCCTCACATGTTCGACCTTACTCCTTATCAATTCTGTACTTCCACCTAGATCCAGACAGGGAGTTGTTAGGCCCCCCCCCCCCCCCCCGGATCCAAACAATGCTTTTATTAAAGGCAGTTTTCAGTCTCCATGGCTGATGCGGTGTGCCTGTCTGTACGATAATGCGATTAGTAGCATGTTACTTGATTGACTAATTGTTCCACGCACCCTGGATTTTTGTTCAACTCAGTTGATTAGAAATTGTGGTATCACCTAAGTAATTCCTAGATTGCTCTTTCCAGTTTAAAATATCTTTCTTATATTCTTGTTTAGGATGCTTACATCATTTTAGTTTTTGGTGACCAGCTCTATATATATATAACTCAACTTAAAACATTATTTCTAGACCAGAAATTTGTTAGTCAAAAGTGGAAGCAAGTTTATCTTGGTCATATTGCAGTAGCCCAGATATGTAATGTAATGCCATACATACGTAATGTGATACTAGTCTTTGGTGATGTTACTATCTAAAACCAGTGAAAAGGTTAAAGGAACTTATGAAATATATTTAATAATTTAATTAATAGTTGTGGTTGTTGTTGGTGCTTACATGGTGTCAGTTCTATCTATTTACATCTTGCTTAAAGCAACCAATTGTCAAAAATGTGTGTTTCTGTCATTATTTCACTCTCTCTCTCTCTTTGATCAACAAGGAACTGTGGAATGTTTGGAAATATCCAGAGGTAAAATGAAAAATTATGCATGCTTATAACTCTCACAAGAAGGAAGCTCTCAAAAAGGAAGGAAACTTTCCAAATTTCAATGAAAAAAAATGTATTTTCTATGGCTTATTGTCTTTTTATATTTCCAGCACTACTTTGCTGCCACATATTTGGGTCACAGTAACTTCAGATGTTCAGTTCTTTAGTCCAACAGAATTCTGAGCAAGTATCCTTTTATACACGCCTTAATGAGATCCTGCTAAACACATGAGGTGGTGATTACAGGTTGTCACTTTCCTCTCCAATAGCTCAAAAGAGAGAGTTCCCTCAAAAAGTGGTTGCAATACTCTCACCTCTCCTCCAACCCTTCCCCCCCCCTTCCTCCAACCCTCTGCCCACACAACTTCTTAGAGTTTATAAACAAGTACACATCATTAGGGAATAAAATGAGATGCCGTAGACTTCCATGGATGTGTTTCATACCCTCGAGGTGTAACAAGGATGTTGGAATCGCACCCATCTTCTCACCTGAACTGAAGTCTGATTAGTTTGCTTGACATGATCAGGAGAGTATAAAAAAGAAACAGATAAAGTCTCGTAGAATTACCGCAACACATTCATCATGCAATAATCTCATATGCAAATTCAGATGTCTTTATCAACGTCTTCATCACGTAATACACAGCACTGTACAAACATACAGCTTTTCTTTGCTTCACAATGCCGCTGGCAGGGTGGCTTAATTCACATCGAGAAACTGTCAAAACGACCAACACAAGTCTTCTGAACTGCCATGAATTGTGATGATTACTTTCAAGAGTTGTGGTGTCATATCTTTATCTATCTTGCTGTGCTACTCTGCCTCTGAGGAATTCCATCCAGGAGGGTCCTCTACTATCGATCATTGGTAATACAGTTCCAGGTTCATCCCATCTTTAATTTCATCTGCAGTAAAATCAAATTAAGGAGCACAGGATATTACAAGGAATCATCAAACTAGTAGCATTCTCTCCAACAATCCCATTGCAATGCAGAGATCTAGTTAGATCACAAATATAAGAAACATATTCATCTTTGATTTATGGTGTTCTTAACTTTCAGTTGTTTACAAGATTTTTGCCTCGATCATTCGTAAGTTAATATTGAAATGCCCTTATAATAATAAATAACGAATAACCAGTGTACCTGTGTCCCAAACACCCCCCCCCCCACCTTCAAGTATAAAGTTATCAGGATTTCCTCCAAAACATACAACAAACTACAGATAATGGTCACCCATGATCCAATTTCAACAGGCATTCTACAAAGTTATCTACACTGAAATATTGAATTGCCTTTACTTCTGAATATCTGTGAAAGCATCTGTTAAAGAGTCAAATAATCAGACCATCCTGTAATGTACAAAGGATACAATCCCCAACGGTGATAGTGTCTTTGAAGATGGTGTACCACTTCTTTAAGACGATTCTGTCTGGTTTTGTTCCTGTCTGTGCTGCAATCAACTTCTTTAAATCACCAATAGTGTCTTCGGGTCTGTGTAAACAAACTGGTTAAGGAAGTCATATCTATGAATGTTTGAACCACAAAAAGGCAAACATTGTACATGAAACCAGCCCGTTGGGTCTAATAAAAGTAAATAAATTAGCTTGACTTGTACGAACTACTTATTGACTTATTTACATTAGCTAGCTGTCCACTGTTATGTAATAACTATAATAATCAGCAGTTAATTTTACGATGCTAAAGCGACTATAAATGTGGGAGAAACCCACAAGGGCTTATGGATTACACCGTACATGTCAGGTGGCTTCCTATTCAATATTTTAACCCAAATTTGAAATCTTTTCAAGTTAGAAAGTCATTTCAGATGGGAAAACAGTAGATTGCTCTTGGATGCAAACCCACCTTACTATGAACCTGCCAGGAATCGAACCCTGAACCTCCCGATAGTCAAAGCCTTATTGTTTCAATGCCACCCCACCCCTTCATCCACTTGGCTACAGCATCTGTGTAAGAAGACTATAGATGTATCATACTGGTGCAATCAATTGGTCTTTAGCCTAATTGCTTGATGATTATCTTGGGCTTTAGGTGTTAATCATCTGAACTCTACTAAAGAACTGTAAAATTCTAGCAATCATACATCAGACAAGATCCGAAGAGGTTTCAAGAAGTGAAATCACCAAAGTACATTGCATTTCAATCTTTACTAATTTTCTAATGACAGTCACCCACATGTGCTAAATATATCATGATCAGCAAATAGAGAAAATCCTCTTACTTTTTTCAAATTACAACATCTTTGTATACAAATGTAACAGATCTACTGTATTACTTTTGCAGAGCTTGGAACAATCATGTATAACATGGAAGTGATTCCAATAATTTATGCCTTTATCATGTTAACACATTCATTCACTCCTTCACACAGTAGGTATAATATAGTGTTGTACTTATACTGTAAGAAACCAGATGTAACCTAAAGGATACTCGCACTTCACTCGAACCTTCTTCCCGAGCCTATCATTGCAGGTAATTTCAATCATGTTGCGTGATAAATCTGCTTTGCCTGCGGAGAATAGAAACAAGTATATTTAAGTGTTATTGACATGTTCAGAGCAGTAAATATTCACACATTTACCAACGCATTGTACTTGAACATTCTTGTGTACTCTGTTACCCACTGTATCTCCGAATAACATGGAGTCATTGTGATTTTGATTCGCGAAACTTAAGACACTTATAGTTGACTAAGCTTGTATATTGTACTACTACTAGTAGTAGTACACTTAGTATAGCCTGAGGGGTACCGTTATTTTCCGCACACGTTACTTTCCGCTGAAACAAAACGGTGTTTTCCGCTGACAAATTTGTCAGCGGAAAACAACTTTTTTTTTCAGCGGAAAGTACCGTTTTTTTGGGAGGAACAGAATGACTTACTGAAATGATTAGGCACATGGAAGGATTTAGGAGGATGGAGAAGATAGGAAGATAGATGTAACAGGATAAAATGTAGCTTTGAGACTAGATTATTATTAGGATAGCTAAGGTTGTAGCTTAGGCTGTAAGCACTAGCTTAGGCTGTAGGCCCTAATCCCAAGTTTAATTTTTTAAATCGGCCATAATTTTAGATGTAACTCGTAAGAAAGGTGGTGCAAAATGCGCGTTCGGGTCTTAAAACAGCCCTTACTTATACAGCCATTTCCAGCGAAAATCAAAAAGATACCGCATTTTACAACTTTTTTTCAAACCATCATTACGCGGACCGCAGTTTTAATACTTTATTAGATACTCAATCCTTCATAACGCGGGCGTCCCTTTGCCCTTTTATCCGCCGACCGCCTCATACTTCTTTAATAATCCCTAATTACAAACACCCCAAGCCTCCGGACTGTAAATTATAAGCAGCTTAACTTTTCTGACATGAACTCAGTCTAACCATCCTTTATCACGTTCTTTGATACTTTCTCATGTTATTTTAATCATCCTGCCTGAATTTGGTATCCAAAAATTGAGGGAAAATATAGTGTACAGGTAAGTGGAAAAAAAAAAGTGTTTTCCGCACAAGAATTTTTTCAGCGGAAAGTAATCTGCGGAAAGTAACGTATGCGGAAAACAATTGACACCTAGCCTGAGTATAACCAAAGTAGCCAAGTATTTGTTAATAATAACATTGTGTTTACTATAGTATTATTATTGGCTCTGTCGTGATAAATTTTAAGCCTAAGCTATTCCTACAGTTCGTTCCGACGTTAGGATACAAAACTTCACAGCAACTGAGATATGCTTCCTATTTAGACTAGTGAATTGTTCTGGGCGGCGAAAGAATGGACTCTGTCAAATATTAATACAAAGGAGAAGAATTATTTACTTGAAAATAGTGATCGTTATCTGAAGTGGTTTTTCGGTCCACGTTTGACTCTTTCCAACCAGAAAGAAATTATCGGATCGACTATAAGTGAATCCGAAAAAGTTGCCAGAATTTCCACAAATGAAGGCATCACATAACATGGGACGCCGACAGACCTACCCTGTAATTTACAGTTATTCATGTAGGTTTGCAGCATTGCCACTTCTGTTATAATATAACAGATGTGGTAATGAGAGGTTTCCATCAGTAAACCAATAGCAGGATATTGGTTTACTGATGGAAACCTCTCTTTCATAATTATTAATCGAGGAAAAAAGATCATATGGAAAGATATTTAACAATCTAAGCTCAGGACATGTATAGTAGTAGTACTGAGTATTACACACATCTTCACAGTTAGTGCATAATGTTACTTGAACTTCAAGAGCTACTGCTCACCCTCACTACAGATACACTATGATGTCATTGGACTCTTTCATGAGATCAACCTAATACGATGATAGCCAGGTCTGTTAAAGAGATGTTGTATAGTCTAAAATGAATGCATGTATTGCAACCAATTTCATGTGTTTAACATTTATACGTGAACCAAGTTCACTGACAGCTTGAGCAAGACTCAGAAAAGTGTAGATTTGAATGTAGCTTGTGGCAGCTAACTGGTTAATGGCATCGTATGACCTTTGAAATCTCATTCCGGTGCAGACGCTTTTACCCCACTACAAACTGATGATTGCAACCTGCTGGTCAAAATCAAATCCCATGTAGTTTAACTAAAAAATATTTAATATTTTGGTCAACATGATCTTAATAGACTTTTCATCCTTGCATACCTTTCCTACCTCTTCACCAACTGACTACTATCTCTTAGTTTTATCCAGATCAGATTAAATCTCAGAGAGAAGCATTTAAAGGACAGTAATGCTTGACCGCAAATAACCATTGACCTTCGTTTTACTTAAAGAGTAATGAAGACCTGTCATAGACAACACCTTGGACAATTTGGTCAGGTGTGAGTAAGTGGCTTGCCAGCAAGTCTTTCAACTGCATTTCATATAAATAGACACAGAGAGATAGAAATATTTCTCTGGTAAAAGCTCCATGGAGCTACACATGTTTGTCTTCTCATTCAAACAATGCGAATGAAACACACCAAGAAGAGCAAGAAAAACACAAGATAATTGAAATTTGCAGTGACCAATTTGCCTCAAAATATTTATTCACAAAACTTGTAGTCAGAATTAACACACAGATAAAGATAAAAGCAACTTGAAATAAAGTTTTACTTTAATAAGCCATGCATCAATTCAGCTTAGAAAGAGATTATGAAGTTAAAATGCTAACTGCCCCACTTTTGGATGACATCAAAACCAAAGGAAAGATAAGGGGGGGGGGGGTGGGATATAGCAAATATTCCCAAGTATCATTTTCACTTTACAATCACTTGCTGTGAGGTAGTTTTTTTTTTTTAAAAAGGAACAAAATAAATCAGAATTATCCAGATGCAGGTATTCAAATTTTTACCACTTATCTGTAAGTTAACAAACTACATTTCCAAGAACCTGCTTTACCCATTGTTTCTAGTTTATTTCATAATTTCACTCAATTTCATGCAAAGAGGTATGATTAAAACTTGAATGAGGATTGCACCCAACCTGTTCAGAATAAACAGAAAATAATGTTTTGAAGGATTGATAGCACTTCATTTTACTAAGCTAGCATAAACATGTTCTGACCAGATTTATTCATGTTAGTAGTGCAAGGCTAAGAAGTGTTAATGCACCGCTCCTCCTCTCTACAACCCAACCACCCCCCCCCCTTCCCCAAAGGGTTTATCAGCTGATAATTACCTGAACAGTTCTAATGAAAATAAAAATAATGGTATTATTTTGAGGAGGCAATTCACAATCCAAACATTACAACTTTAATCATTGTAAAAAATTAAGATGATATTAGTAATATATTTGATCTTTCACAGAAAACAAACCTTAAAGATAATATAAACCCCACCTAAAACAACAACAAAAACAACAAATATGATCATAAACTTTATACTGGAAAGCAAAAAGCCAACATCTCAACAAAATGGAAAAGCCAAGGAAGTAAAAATCAGTTATGATGGATGAATCAACATTTATACTGACAAAAGAATAGAGCAACAAACAAGAGAGATGTGAAGATTTAATAAGGATTTTCATAATGGTTACAGAACAGGTACAAACAGAAACAAGAATCAATATTACCACCTTTTTACGGTAATCAACGAACTAGCCAAGAATTTGAAGGATTCAAGCTAGTCAGTTATGGCCTAAATATCAATGCAGCATGCTAACTCTGTGTCTAAGAACTTTGGACATTTTGTTTGTTTTTCCCCCTTGAGTATTTCAATTGGACAATAAAATGTCTCAATGAGTTGACATGCATTGATTGTGGCAGTGGTATGCTTGTATAACTTTGAGCATGGCTGACCATTCTAGCATATTTAGCGGCAATGCTGATCACTCCTACAGTACGTATTAGGGTAACATACATTTGATTGTCACTGAAGGATCTAGCAGAGATAATCTCACATTCTGCTGAGATGACTCAATAGCATTAAGATGTAAAATCTATTTCAGTTTGAGTATCAGCAGATATCTCAGTCTTGGAACATTTGATTGGGAGGAGTTTAGAAACATTATTTATACACAAAAAGCAACTCATTAACATTTAACTTTTTGTCTACAACTATTTCGAGAAAAATTGTAGCGCACACACTTTACAAGAAATACAGAACAACTCCTTCAAAGAGATTGACACACCGTACAATGGTTGCATTGTTAGCATTGCTATTGGTTCATGCCTGCTACATGTACTTATACATTGGTAGGTTTCATGAACCTTTGTCTTATAATATTAAGGATGTAGCTGATGATACCTACAACTATCAACTCCATACTTATTTACACACACACACACACACACAAGAAAAAGAAAATGATGGTAAAGTATTAAAGAGCCATTGATACACCAAGAGAAATAGATTGAAGAACGAAGATTACAGTGTGAAATGTCAATCCTACTTAACTCTTCTTCATAGTTATTTCCCAAAAAGTTGATATATTTATAATGAGAGCTACAAAAAAGGACTATGATTTTGCACGTCACTTTTCTGTTAGGTTTCATGGTTTTCTTATATTTGAGAGAAATGTCGGTCAGCTTTCCCTTGTGAAATATGAAGAATGATGCATTGTCAAAGTGGAAAACAGAGGAAAATGAACAAGGTCTAAGACAAAGTGAACCACAACATGAATTCTTCAGTCCACCATTGTATGTTGTTATATGGTATTCCAATTAAAATGAAATCAATTTGTTTGGTATTAATGAGAAGATTGACTTGCTAACTATGACAACTATTATGCTTTTAATTGTTTCTGTGTTTTGGTAAGTCAGACTTTACACTCATAAAAATTCCTTTAAATTCTAATGAAGTCACTTTCATCTACTTCCCAAGTTGCCCATGGTTGTTTATTTTTACAATTGAACTTAACATAAACATTTCTAATTTAAACAGAATAAAATAGAAAAAACAGTTATTGTAATGTCTACAGGACATTACAGATTTTGGTGCAAAAGTACTGCCCCACATTAAATGAAAAGTCAAGCAAAATTACATCTTTACAAAATGGAACAAGCTATGAAGACAAGAGCTGGGATAAAGAGGTTCTTATTTTCACCTATGATTACACTTTCCTTTACCTTGAACCTTTACCGATATCCATCGAGTGGATAAGGGTAAAAGGGACCATCTTTGCCAAGGAATATAGGTCATACTGATTATCCTAGTTCCGTCGTACTCCAAAAGACAAAAACTTATTTTATTAAACCATCTTATTCAGCAATATGTCAATACCCTTATCAACACAATTTTGAATATTTCTATCAAGAGCTTTGCAATTTTAAGTATCTATATATATATAGTGAATTGGATCAGCGAGGAAGAACCTTCTATAAACCTTCACCATAGAACATACAGTACTTGTACAATTCAATTCATGATTCAAGTGTCAGTACAACTGAATGTGATGACTCTGTAAAAGGAGAAACAGACTATGGCACCACCCTGTGTAACTCTACAATACCAGGTGTTTCAATTTCTTTTCCACAAGAAACAGACTATGCTAGCACCCTGTGTAACTCTACAGTACCAGGTGTTTTCAATTTCTTTTCCACAAGAGCCAAAGGCAAGCAGTAGTTGGAGCATTGGGCTGGATAGAATCAAACTACAGGGTAGGACAATAGCATGTTCATTGTTCAAGCCTTAAGGACCCACGAACCCCGTTAGTGCAAGTTTGTGGAAGGCTTTTTTTTCCCCTGCAGACAGAATGGAAATCTTCAATGAGCCAAAGTTTCCAACAGGTCCTCCTGTTAAGAGTCCTTGATATACATGGTTGGCATGCCAGTTACATTATGCACTGGATCATGTGTTGAATGGCGCAAGCATGAACTGAGGTTAATGTTAACAATGGATTATGTGATCAGTAAGCATTTATATTTATACACTATATTGATAACTTCTAGTACAACAAATGTTTATGGGGATGTTATGAGCTCACACCTGGATAAGTAAATATAACACCTGACGTCATGACAACATTTAAACATTTACGTAATAAATTCCTAATGATAATTAAAGTTGGTTTTGCTTTGTCAATGAAACAACTTGCCAAGAGAAGGTGCATCTTTTTTTTTGCTTTGGGAGGGGGGAGGGGGGGGGAGGGTGCATTCAAACCAAATAATGTATGCATCGGAAGACTGGTTACGAGAGGTGATTAAAATAAATCTAATAGGTCCAAGTTTACTGCTTCTCAGAACTGCCTCTAAACATGTTTAGAATTAGCCAAAACTGGTCTTTTTGCATCAAAACCTGTGTAAATTTTGTGCGCTGTTACTACACCATAAATGTTTCATTCCATAACTAAAAAAACTTTGTTTAAGGGAAATTTAATTATCTCACATTGTCAAGATACAACAATTTATAAGACATCATCAGTTGACATTAGCACCTCACGACAGATTTATTGATGATCAATCGGTTAAAAAGAAAAATCATCACCAGAAAGTTTTACACGTTCAATGTCCATCCAGCAAATGATTCCCATCTGAAGTCTACCTGCTGTTTTCAAACTGGTTGTACAATGAATGCCCTCATTTTTCCGTTATTCCGTGCACCCACTGTGGATTAAAGCATTACTCTGCTCATCGGTCACCATCCATTAACTAACAGCTTGTAAATAAATGATTGTGAAATGTCGGTGGAGGCAATATTGATCACTTTTTCTTCCCAAATGTTAACGGCTGTCCTTTTTCTTTACCTCTTAGTTTCATCCCTGCAGATAAGAAACAAGAAAAAGAGAAGGAACCAAGGTGGAAAAGAGTTAAACTGTTTAACGCAAATCACACAGACTCTCTTAAATTAGAAAGATCTGTGTGTTAGAAGAAGATGTGACCTGCCATCAGCTCCTGGCCAAAGTTACAACTTCTTATGATTGAAAATTCTTGGCATAAACTGGCATTTCTGAATACCAAATGGTGGTTATGGTGAGTGCAATCATTTGAGATTGTCGGCTTTCGGTTTGTTTTTGGTGTAAGAGATGTAAAAATAAGATATTTTTGAACATGCTGAGAAAGCAGGCATCAGTGTTGACTAAAGCCCCATGAGTTAGGTCTACAGTACACACAGGTTCAAAGACGAACACACAGTATGTGCTTCAAATGGCAGAGTGACATTTTGCAAAATGTGGGGGAAATTAACAACAGTTCAGTCAAGATATTCCAGGTATTGTATGCTGAAAATTTAAAAATGGGGTAAAACCCATCAGATCTGTGGTAGGAGTACAACAGTATTAGTATGAGTACAGCAGCATGAGTACAATTACACAAGCAGAATTCCCCTTAGTATCGTTACGAGTACAACAGCAGGAGTACAATTACACAAGCAGAATCCCTCTTGGTATCCTTATGAGAACAACAGCAGGAGTTGGATTACAAGCAGACTCTCAGTTGCTATCAGCATGAGGATGTGTACAGTGGAAGGCTCTCAGGGCGACAAGACTGAGTACTCAATATTCCTGCACAATACTAGATTTGTACACAAATCAATGAGGGCTAGCACTGCATGAGCAAAAGCTACTATACCAGAATACAAGTACAAGTATGGATTTACTAAAGTCTGAGGCAGTAAATAGATAACATTTATTCAACATACTTGTTTACAAATAGAGATGGAAACAATTTAGTTGACCTTACCGATAGCCTTTTCAATCTTTGTCATGATCTGGTTGTTGGGAATTGCTCTGCCTCCTTCATAGTCGTTGATCACCTGTGGCTTTTCATTTATTTTCTGTGTTGGAAAACAAGCATCACAGAAAAACATCATGGAAAATAATGTTATAAACAAACACATGCAACAAGTTAGGAGGGGAGGGGGTGGGGGTGTTCAAGCAAGTCCTCCAACACTTTCCTTTTACACATGTAATTTCAAGTCAAGTATGCAAGGTGAATATTCCTTGGGCTACAGTATATTTTGCAGTTTAGGTGGGGGTAGGTTCACATGAGTTATGCTCATAGTTCAATAAGTTGGTTTAAAATATTTCAACTCAGATTTATCCCATGTTATGTTCAAAATGTACCAAAATAATCACAAAAATTGTTATTTTGAACTTGACATTGAGTAATAGTAGAAAAATTAAAATTTCACAGCAAAATGCAATGCTAGCGATCTTTTTTAGAATCAGTGAACAAAAACAACAAAGTACTATATTTTATATTAACAGGGAGGTCTGGTCAGTCAAATGTCGAGGCCATTCGGGCTACGGGTTGCCTCCCTCCCTCCCCCCCCCGCCCCATAGATTATAGAGAAGAATTATTCCCTAAAGTATTAAAGAAGAATGACAAATAAGAAAAATAACATTTCCTAAATTTTATATGGAAGCTTTAAAACTACCCTCTCTTTATGCATGAATATAGGTTGGGATGTAAAGCCAGAGATTTGAATTTGGTCACAGATTTTGCCAAACTCAAAGCAATTTGGCAAATTGGTAAAAGCTAAGAGACATCCTGGATGGTTTCATAAAGTGAACTTTAAAAGAATAGTTCAGAGGTCTTTCATATTTATCGCATATAACCACTAAAAATAATATAAAAATGGCATATAACTATACTCCTTCAAATCTCAGGTTGAGAGAAAATAACATCTGAAAATTTTGTTGCATAGATGATTTGTTATAAACAGGAGTGTGGATCCCCCAGCGAAAAAAATAAGATTTCAAATACACAAAATATTCAGTTTTATCAATCTTTAAATGTGAGTTTCACAATCTGCCAGCCAGTTAATTCTGTTAACATATTTACATACTGTTGCCAAATCCTTTTGAGTCATTCCCTTATCCTGTCTTCCTTGCTGGATGAGTTTGCCAACATCGATGGTGATACGATTATCTAGACCAAAGAGAGAAGAACTTAGATGAAGGGATGCAGAATGACAAACATTGGATTATTTCTCTCTTTTTTCATCTATGCATGAGGAGGAGTGCACAGAAGGTAGGTGGGGGGGGGGGGGGGGAGGGGAGGGACTATAAGGATTGCTTTAAACTAAAAAAAATGCACTTAAAGTCTTGAATATGTTATAGGATTGAGATGGATAGTAAAAATACATGGAATGTTCAGCAACATCACAGAATATTAGAATCCCAAATGAGACTGTATATATTATCTATTTCAGTATAGTCTCTAATAGCCTCTAATAGTGAAGGCAGGGCAAGCAAAATTGCTGTGCAATTCTACTGTAGACACATTATTTCTAAATAGATTTTCTCCCTCAACTGTTTTCCAATACATACAATTGTTGGCAAGAAAATAATGTAAACTAGAAGTTTCGCCCCAAGATGGAGATATTAAACGCCATCAGCATGAAAGCTTACGTACCTGGAAAACCTACTCTGTTAACATTAGCCGCATCACATTTGCACAGGGAATGAAACGATTTGTAAACTTTAAAGGTTTGGGAATGAACCAAAATAAATGTTTAGGGGAAAAAACTTTCTGTTTTGAAATTTTAAGTACTAGCAGGTTAATGGACAGGTTCTAACTACAAGGATCTGTTTTTGAGATTAAGGAGTTTCAGTTATGTGTAAATTTTTAAGGCAACGAAGGCTTACTCAGAGTTAAAGCCACATTAAAAATCAAATTTACATTACTGGTTGAAAGATCTCTTTTCCTCTGATTGCTGCATAGCCAATGAGAGAGGGGGGAGAGAGGGGGGGCAACATCATGGAATACTGTTAAACAGAGTAGATATTGCAATAATATATTTTACTTGATTTCCTACTTACGATGCAGCTCTTCGGTTTCCCTATCAAGCTTGGCAGTATCCTTTGAAGTAGAATGTTGTTTGTTAGAACCAGCATTGACTGAAAATACAAACAAACAGAAATCATGATAGAAAATGTATTTATTCCCAAAACAATTTAGAGGGTCTCATGGTCTTTACGGACAGTGAAGACTGACATTTAGCAAAGTAAATATAAAAAACATTGAGACTACTAAACAACTTTCTTGAAACATTTCTGAGCAAGTGATAAATACTACCGCCGTAGACTTCCCTCCCAGGTGTTACTTGCTTTTTAAAGAATGCAGAACACTACAATTCGAGTAGCTGGAATTAATTTGTTTATCGTTGATAAAATGTTCTACACGTCTGTTAAACTAGGCAAAGAGTTGTAACATAAGCTGATGACATTGTGTTTGAGGTATCACATTTTGTATAGTATCGTTAGCAACATTTTGTGAGTTTTAAAATACTGAAAGCACTATGGTTTTGTGTAAAATAAACAGCTTTGGATTTGTGTAGATAGTCAGTTATACAGTTTGCATAGTAAATTGCAATGTGAAAGTGGATAAATGATTGACTGCAATACGACACTAACCTCTTGAGCAATTGATTTACATGGCTTTCAGGCCATAACCACATTGACATCTTACCCTCGCAAAATTTAGTTGAAAATTTTCTTGAGAGGTTTTTTCGTTTTGTTTTATCATTTGCTATACATGTGAAAACATTTTTAAGCAATACCAGTACTGCACTACCAGTAATGTACATTGCATACGTGTTTCTCAAGTGCTGGATATCAGCAGTTTACATCAAACAATGCAGTTGTGTTATAATACATCATATAACATATCCTGACCAAACTTTGTGTCTAAGTTGAGTACACCAACCGAGGAATGCTATACTAAAGGTTTTTTATTTTACTGTACTTGTTGGACAATTGAGCTTGGGATTGACTCATTTGAACAACCTAAAGAGATAACCAAGATTGTACAGATTGTACATGTTGCTTTTTGTATCCATGTCATTGCATTACCACTTCTGTAGCTAATCTGAGGTGACAAAAGGACCCACTCTAGGTTTGTACTGTAACACCTCTTCCCAAACTTTCAAAACAGCTGACGCTATCAACTTACACTTCATGGACGTATCCAATTCTTCACCTTTTCTTCTTGCAGCATTTAATGCCTACATGAAAAATGGGTAACAAAAGGGGGAAAAGAAAGAAGAGTAAAGGATGTTTGAAAACAAATATTTGGGCGTTTTGTAACTTGTGATATGAACTACTCTTCAGTTAACCTATTCAGCTAGCCATTAGGAGTGTAGGCCTTAAATGCATGCCTAATCATGTCTCCCATGCATGTGATTGTGAACACTCTGGGTGGAAGTCTGTTCAAGATGTCTCTTCATTTTCCCCTAGCCTAGGTTAGAATGAAATTGGTAGTCTTGAATGACCAAGAACAAATTGCACATGCACTGACAGTGATATGTACTGGTTTATACGACATCGATGATATTACTAGTTACTATAAGGCATATTCATCACATTTCTATAAGCATTTTAGCTTAGGCTGCTGAGTATCGTAGCCTATCGTGTTATTTGTATCTGTATAACCATGAACTAGGTAGTTCAGCGACTGTAAACAAATCAACAACTGGGTACGGCAGCGAAGACAACCTTTTTTATAAATCCTACCTGAGTTTTCTTGGCATCTTTCGGTCTCACTGTTTTTCGAAGATATGTAACGGTATCCCAGTCTTGGTCTGCCATCTTTGCGACAAGGATTGCGATGTATTTTAACTGCGGAGTGACCCTGATCCTGAAATAACATACGTTAGACCTCAGAAGTAAGTGTTTGCTTTCAGTGACCATGTATAGTAGTACATGTGTCATTACAGCTTGCGTTGCATCATACAGCTTGGTTTATTACTATATATGTAACAAACTAACATACATGGGTCCCGCTGATATCCATCTTGGGCCAACGAAACTATGACAGAAGATCGTTAGAAGATATATCACTCAGGATCCGTTAGTCTCATTACTAGGGAGGTCCCGATGGGGCCAAACTCTTAATTGTCATCTCCCAACCTATACATGTCCCTCCCCAACATGGAAAGTGGGCCTAGACCTAGTTTGAACTTAGGCTATTTACAACAGGGACTTTCCCTGCTTAAAATTGCCATGGTATTTCATAAGATAAGCAGTAGGCATAAACACTTCCCGCCGGTCCCAACCAAAAGCCACGGCTTAACTGTGAAAGCCTACGTGTCAGATACGGAAAAATTGGCTCTTGTTTGTCCTTTTATACAGTTCTGGCTTAACTCTTTATAACCCTATATGTGTCGTATTTACAACAAAACGTCGGTATATGACTTCAGATGAAAATGTTTTGCCATACAAGGAATTAATGTTTACCTACGCCACCACTGATTCTATAAGTTTATCCCCAACATGACACTTCGATACGTGTTTATCGTACGCCACCAGCAATCCATATTTTATATCCTCTACGCGACACGTCCATATGTTTATCCTCTACACTCTAGTGCTTCTCAACCAGATTCCCTACGCGGGTGAAGAAAAGAGTGCTTCCTTAACCCCCCCCCCCCCCCGCCTCCTCAAATATTTCTAAAAGGACGTACCACATATGTTTATTCAATAACTAATTCATTCTCGTACTGTAAAGAATTGGGTGGTCCTACAGTACATCTGTATCCTACTCTTTTTCGGCCGGTTGTTGTCTGTACTCGGAACGAAATGTTACAGGAATTGTTGTCTAACTTAGTGTGGGAGCACACCGGCGGTACATTCTTACAGGTTTTACTAGCACTAAAATCTGATCTGCTCATCAGAGCGGATTCCACTATTCTTTAGAGCTACCCCTGTACCCCCCCCCCCAGCCCTAATTTCCCAACAACACACCTTCTATACTTATGTATAATATGCTTGTCCTCTACGTCACCGTTATTTGTTTATCAACTACGCCACCCTTCTATATGTATACCCTACGCCCTCTTCATTATAATTATCATCTACGTCACCCGTCTATATGTTTACCTTACGTCTCCTTCTATATGTTTAGACAGGATAGGATAGGATTAAGGCGTTGGCGTTCCTAGCAATGAGGCTTAGCAATCGGGAGGTTCCGGGCTCGATATCCGACCGGGTCATATATAAGGTGTTTTTTCATCCAAGGGCAATCTACGGTTTTCGCATATGAAATTACTCTCTCAAGTGAAAAGATTCTAAATTTGAGTTAAAACGTTGAATTGGAAGCCACCCGACGTGAAAGTTGTATGCGGGTCTTCTCCCAAATTTGTGGTCGCTTAAACGTCGTTAAAATAACTGCTGATTATTATTATTATTATCATATTATTTATCCTCTACGCCACTGGACTATATGTTTATCCTCTACACTCCCTTCCATAAGTTTATCATCTACGCCACCCGTTTATATAGGCCTATGTTTATCATCTACGCCACTCTTCTATGTGTTTATCATCTACGCCACTCTTCTATGTGTTTATCCTCTACACATCCTTGTATTATGTGTTTATCTCATTAGTCTATATGTTTACTATACCCCCCTTCTATAAGTTTATCCTCTACGTCATCCCGATATATGTTTATCCGCTACGCCTCTCTTCTATGTGTTTATCCTCTAAGTCACCCTTCTAGTATATGTTTACCGTACGTCCCCCCGCCCCCCCCCCCCCCGCCTTCTACAAGTTTATCCCCTACGTCACCCCCATTCTATGTCTTTATCTTATACGCCACGCTTTCACATTCTTGTTTTGCTAAGTCATCGCTTCTGTAAGCTATACATACTAATATGGTGTTATTATGATACCCAGAGGTAACGGAAGAGGTTTCAATTTGGGGAAGGGGAAAGAACAATGGAAGGGTAGTTGATTTGATTTGAGGAATTTTACCTCAAAGTCACCTCAAAATGTCCCGACAAAATAGACTCTGTCAAGGGCGTAGGAACCGGGGGCTGGGGGCGCCAGCCCCCCCCCCCCAGTGAAAAATGTGGAGGGGCGGAAGTATCATTCCGCCCCCCCCCCCCCCGCTTCGCAAGTCAGAAAACCCCTTTTTCATTTCCAAATGAGAAAAAAATCTTATTTGGAGCACCAAATTGCATCTAAGGCCAGGTGAAAATGCAAAATTATATACAAAATGGAGTGGGTGGGTTGAAGTGTGCTATATTGCACCAAATTGCATCTGAGGCCACCAGGCCTGCCATCAGTCTTCAGCCCCCCCCCCCCACTCAAAAGTACCTTCCTACGCCACGGGACTTTGTGTGCATTCTGTAACACAATATGCAAATTTTAGTTGTTTTGAATTTAGAACTTTTATCAAGACACTATGAATATAGAGAGAGAAGGCAGGCGTATGAGATTTTGCTTTCTACAGTGGTAGTGAATATAATGACTTTAAACTTTGACAAAATGGTACCCTACCCCTTGCATGGCTTGTTTTTAATTGTAAACTCGGCTAATCTTTCAAGTCAGTGAATCTCTATATATGTGGTCACTGTGGTGGTTTACTTGGGCGAATGTCTGGTTATACCTATGATATCTCCCACAGGGGACAAGATTTTTACTTTCTGCAGTTGGGGGTCTAGTTTCTTGCCCTAATTACTTCTTCACTACTAACATATGGTTTGCTTCTTCTGTAAATCTAAATAAGTTTTGCCAAACTGCGTCGCAGCCTCCTTAAATTAAATTTAAAATCGCCCTTGTCTGTAATATAACCCAAGTATATACTTGGGAACGAAAGTAACGATTTGCAGTATATTATTAAGAGAAAGGTGATATATAACGTCGGCCACAGTAGTACTGAACAATTCCCCCCTCTATTTTAGTTATAGTTACATTATTATATTTTACAGTGCTTTATTTTCGAAGACAATGAAACATAATTAACAAATGAATGACAATATCAAAATAAGACAAGACAAGAATGATGTAATATTTAACATTTATCATTTAATGATATTTTATCAAGTACATTGCAATATCGCAAAAAACAAAACCTCTCTATTATCATAAGTAGATTTTCTTATGTTTTTCGCTTTAAAGAATTACTTTAAATGTATGACAATGCATGTCAATGTATTTAAATGTTTATAACAACCCTAATCGGAACAAAACCATTTTGTTGCTTTAACGATAATGACTCATTGTCTAAAAATAGCATAAAGCGAATTCTGAGTTCAAACACTGTTTAACTTAATTCGTTAATTTCTAAGTTTCAAAATCGGCTGGCCAATGGGAGTTAACTTTTCTTAATAATAATAACTGTATGCACCTGTGTACCTGGACGTTTCATATGCAGTAGGCCCCGAACTATTAATATGTGAAAGGTCTAGAACCTAAAGCGATTTACCATTTACACTATAGGTCTCAACGAGATCTCAAAACACTATTCTGATAACGAAAGCGCCTGCAGTCGTTTCTTAATCCAACCAACCAACCGCGTAATCAATGAAAACAATTGTAAATTCATCCGGAACTGTATCACATTTATCATAATACTCAATGGATAAGTGGGTTTCAGTTTAACCATACATACATCAACATATATGTTACATGACTTATATATAAGTCATGTGCTTTAAGTATATTGTCATGAGTTCCAACAGAAACCTTAACATTCTGTAACTGCAAATAAATTACAGAAAATTACATTCAGAGGTCGGGTGACCATGGCTGAATGTCATGTTGGGAGACTATCCGAGACTTCCGCTCATGCGTGATTGAGTTTTCATTTGCATGGATCTTCTGATGGCTTCTGATTGGTTCCCATCAAATGCTAATAGAGTATTTTGCACTGAATGGATCATGTCTGTGGCAAGTGTGGTGTCTCTGTTACATCTCATTACCTACCCTCCCGCTCCACAATCCTCTCAACACAAAATACGTAGATCTTAGAAATAAACCTAATGATAACTATAAGCATTTTCTTTAAATTTGTCGTATTAGTAAAATATACCAATCAATGTATTAAGGACATTTACATGCAAACGATCATTAAAGGTTGGTCGTCCACACGATAATCAAAATTATGATTATGTTTATCAAATATAAACTTGGTGAACGTTAAGTTACAACTATTTTTTATCTAAAATACAGTACGTTTTAAGAAAAATATAATGACGGGTAGAACAAATATTGTCCTCCACTTTATAAATAACTCTGGTTGAATCTTTCGTGACTCTAGTTTAGTAGATAGGGTAGATCTTAAATAGTTTATCTCGCTTCTTTACGCATGACCGGTATTATTTTTGGGGTATATACAGGGCCGGTATTATTGGGGTGGGGGGGGGTAGGGTTGTAGGAATCTCCAGAATTTTTTCAAACGAACATCCTGATGCGACTAATAAGTCATTCTAAAAACGATTACAGAATGAGGTTTAATCACTTAGCTTGAATTTACTGTCTATAGAGCCCACTGTACCCATTTATTAAACTATATTTGCACGGCAAGATTGTATTTTTATGGAACTGCCTTTTGAATGACAGCTATCTGGTATTTGCTCTACAATTTAAATCATCTCTGGTAAGATATAGATTATTGTTTTGCAATTATAAGCTATTATTATAATCTGAGTCCCCAACACGTAAACATTAAAATTCCTTAGTTTAAAGAAAATCGGTGTATTTAGAGTTTGCCGTGGCTTGGAAAAGCATCCATGTATTAAGCTTTAACTTATAGTAAAAAGTTCCTAAAGGCAATTTGGGAACTGCTCAAACTAGTGAAGTTTTAACCAGCGTTATGATAAATGAATAAATATTACTTATTTCCATAAAACGTAACTTATACTTTATACTTGCAGATAAAGAAATAACAAAATGTCCTCCTAATACCCCCCCCCCACACTTCCACCCTGCTCCACGGGTGCTTCTTTTGTTCACTAACGCTTGGACGACATTTTTATTTTGGCAAGGACATTTTTTTTTAAAGAGTTTTGCATATACGTTAACATATGGTCATCGAAACGGCTACACATTCAGAGCTCGTATTTAATTTAAATCAAATATAAATATAAATTTAAAATCGAATTGTATCAAGATAATTGTCGATATACATGAAGTAGCTGTCTAAAATGTTCTACTTGTGCTTCTAAACGTCAAATATTCCCAACCATGCATTATAGATGACATTCAAGTTCAACAAGGAAATGTTTCAGAAAGACGAATCTTCTTCTATCAAGATGGTGATAATTACGGGTAACAATAAGAGCCAGTTGAGTCCTTTCTGGCATCTTTGGAAACAAGAAACAATCATAACGAAGTGTTTAAACTGGGACAGTCTTTCGCGCTTGTTAGATTAAAATAAAAAGACAGAGCCTAGAGTAAGAGAGAAAACTCAGATGAATACAACAAGTGCTAGCAATCTTCAATAACACCCATTGTACTAAATCTACTGAATTAAGAAAATTACAGTTACTGAATTTCCCGCGTTGTCTCTTATTCTTCTGCTATATACAGTTATGTCTCTGTGTGTAGGAATAAGAAGCGCTTAGTTTATATTTCATAAATTAAGATAAATCTTGTGTTTTAGATGTCCTCTTCCATCCTGCAGAGCATCTGTTTCCTTGGCAACCATATCCGCTGTAACGTCCACTGTTATACCGCCTCTCGTCTACCTGGTGAGCTGTATCATCTGCCAATGGAGCTAAGCAAAAAGACAATAAACAAAGCAAAGAGACAATAAAACAAGACAAAAACTAATAGTCTGTATCCGCTTTAAGAATAACGTACGGTGGCCCAGAAAGTACAGTGGACATAAAGTTAACTTCGTGTCTATCTTAACCGATGTTGAAATATTAGTATATAATGGAAAACTAAGACGTAGTTATGCGACAATTCGGCTAAGCAATATATGTCAAATAGTGTATACCTTCTAAATTGCCATAATTTCAAGTAATAATAATTTCTTGTCCGAAGTAAGAAATATATTGTAGTAATGAAATAAAGAAATTCAGAAAAACAATTATAATATACCACTCGCGTCTTCATAACTCGGTTACTATTTTGAAACCTGTTTTACGATTACTTTGGAGAGTTATATTTATACCTATAACTTGTGTGATGTCAACACATGGCTATAACATATCTGCTTAACTAAGAGCTTCTCTCTTTTGCATGGAAGCAATATTAGGGCACAATTATGCTTTTTCCAAGAAGTTGTTGCAAATTCCTTTGCTTAATGATAATTAAAGTTTGAAATGTGGCGATTTGTAGAATTTGATATACTTATGTCACTATTTTTCAAGTTTCGTCTTTCTATTTCTCTGTTTCTAAAGTCCTCGAAGAAGCAGCCAAACTTTTGAGCAGCGGTAGAAGATTCTCATCGCGGAAACATGTTCACCAGAATTTGATTATAAACTAAAGAGTTATAGGGTTACATTACGACCTACCATGAAAAGGGAAGTAAAACTGAAATAGGTAAATAGAAAATGATGTCACACTGAAATGTCATCTCGTCAAAGGGATATATATGATATATGATAAATACTGTATACAGTCTCTACTACATTCAAATTATAAATATCAAAGTCTGTAAAATCTGGCGATAAATTTTGAAAGAATAAATAATGAAAGGGATACAACGAAATCTCTGTGCACAATATATATATATATATATATATATATATATATATATATATATATATATATATATATATATATATATGTATATATATACATATACATATACATATATATATATAAATATATATATACATACATATTGGAAGGAGCCAATATTGTAATTCCATGCGTCCCTTTTCTCCCAACCTTACCAACCATCCCTCCCTATAGCCTCCCCTCGCCCAGGTCCCCGACGGCAAACCGAAACGTCCATAATACAAAAGGAAACAAGAAAAAGAAACTTTAAAAACATGGAAGTTGTCTCAAAACGTAATTATATGGTTACACACTTATGATAAGATTTAGGAATATTTTTTCATGTATTGCTTTAGGTATCTTTGGTGTTTGTTTTGAAGCATACTGTGTATCAAAGAAGGTGTAATCTTTCCCAGGACACTTTTTGAAGTGCCCGTTTTAATTATGGGATGTTTTTTCCCCAAGGGACGAGCCCCGTAGCAGTACCTCTTTTCCAACCTGCGCTGTGTGCCTTGTAATTTCTGAATTTAGGGTTCGATCTCCAGTTACGCGTGTCTCTTTGCCTGGAGGCGACCAACTTATCAAGGAGGTTTAGGAGTGGATATTCATCTTCATAACCTTCTTGATCTCCATCCAAGTCACTCGAATCGTTAACTTGCTCTGCTGTTTCCACGGCACAGATTATGAACAAGCAAATGGCCACGGCAAGAAGTAATAGTTTAACTGTCAAATTCATTTTTGGTTACTATCTGAAAAGAATTAGAAAGAGTAGAATAATAATAACGAATTAAATAATAAGGGAAACAATAGTGAACGTTCTTAAAACATCTCAAGCAAATGATAGTATCGCCATGAGTTGAATTTATACTGAGATTTGTCTAACCGACTACGCAGACTCCCAAACACAAAAGTGAGCTTAGTTAATAAGGGGAATCCAACTATTAAAACGATGCATGAAAATGAAATGAAAACCGTCATGAAATAAGTGATATTATTATGCTTTATTCTGGACAGTGTGTGATAAAATTATTATCTGGTTTGAGTAATTATTGAATGTGCCATGACGTCACAACATACCACATTAATTCCGGAAGCTGTTACTATGTTTAACTCTGTTCTAATTCTGAATACGATAATCCCATTGCAATGAGGCTAACTGTATGTCTTAACTGTTCATATTCATTTGTGTATCTTGATAATTAGTTTGTTTCTATTTAGATCAATGCTCCTTGTAAGAAGATTGTCTGGGCGATCAATGACGTAGTCAATGAAATCGTGAATTAATCGATAAATATCTATACTTGAATGGAAGAATAATATAAGTGAACTTATGTTTAATGTTTTAAGCGTGACTGCAAATGTAGAATTAAAAAGATGCTTTAGAAACGCAAAAGCGCTGCTCGGCGTTTTGTGTTCTGTTGTTGTATACATTACTTTTTACCTAATTTGCAAGTACGCCATCAGTACATAGCATCAATTCATTTCTTTATTTACTACTATCTCAGTTTGATTTTCAAATTATCTAAAGAAACGTTTGAAAAATGGATCAAAATGGAAAAAACAAGAAAAAATTTCAAAGTTTAATGTTGTCTTATGTTACTTAACGTGACGACTCTCGTGAAGAAACCTGAGAGGATAATGAGGAACAGATTTCTGATAATTTGGTAACATTTATAACATGTTTACCGGAGCAATTATCTCCGATATATTAAAAGACACGAACGAAATGTCTCAAAGGAAATTTAAGATGCCGCTCTGAAATAAGATTCTAAACTTAATAACACTTTATTGCGTCAATGAAACTCAAATATAATCATTTAAAAAAAAGGGTTCAGTAATGATATTACTCCGAAAAAGTTCTTTTACGATTTTGGCAAAAAGAAAGTAGAATAATAAAAAAGTTTTGGTTACGTCACTCCGCATTAGATTCAAAATCAGATTATTTCGAGATATTTGATATCATAATCACAAAAGGTATGTTTATTGTAAGTTACTTTGTAAATTACCACATTAAATAAAATTTAATACGGTAGTATCGAATTGTTAAAAAAAAAAAAGTTTGGGATAGTTTCAGGTATTTGATTACATTTGCAAGTCTTTGAATAACAAAGAAGATATTCAAATATTTAGGTATCTTAGTTTTTACTCTTCATTTTAGAAACATTCTTGATCTATTATTAAAAAATAGTCAGAGCTATCGTGGAAACGTTGTTTAATTTCTATTACAATAATTAAAAAGACATCATTGATTTCTTCCTTCAGTTTGTTTATAAATAGATTATCATTTCCGGATATTATATAACAAGAAGTGTTGATTTAGGAAGATAGATATGTCGTGAATATTTAATTATAAATATAATCTTTGATACCTTAGATGTTATCATAAACCATAAAAACCTTGCCGACGGTTAAGAAGACGTCCTTGCTGATAATATTAAATTAAAATCTACAAAGAACCTTCGTGGCCTTAACAAATTTGTAACACATCTTCTTCATATTTTGGTTGCTTTAAGGCCCGAAAAAATTAAGAAATATGAGAAGCTTTCGAAATGCAACTTTTGCCGTTTCGGGTTTGTACCGGTCGTGGCAAGACGCAAAAAGACGGATGGTTTCGAACAAGAAGTAAAAGTCACCGCAATTTATTGGCTCCGCACTCGTTTTATGACTATAACTCCCGTAGAACTCTTTAGCCCTTTAATGTCGAGATGGCTTCCAGCAACCACTATCACCAACTGCTTACGTGGCATTACTTTCCATTGGCTTCGCATGGATCTCAGATCTTAATATATAAGTTATGTGTTCTGGCTAAACGCAACCAATGCCAGTGGTCCCTTTTCCGTGTGCGCACAATATATATCAAAGGACATTGAAAAGGACCTATTACATAACATAAATCACGAGGGTTCAACAAGCCAATTACGCAAGGTTCTCGTTTAAACATGAGCAAATAATTATGCAGCTGAATCTTAACAATTTGAGGTATGGTCAAACAAAGTTACCAAATGTTATATAACAGACAACAATACGAAAAAACGCAAAATACATTTCACTACAGGGTTTATGGGAAATATAAATCTTAATCCGCAGTTCAACTTATCTTTGTATCGTAGAATCACTGTGGTCGAGTGGTACGGAATTTGGTCTTTGACACAAGATCCGGGGGTTCGATTCTTACCTTCGCCTGATGAGTCCCAAAAGGACGAAACCGGTCGTGAAGTGGGATTTTTTTCTGGTGTGTTATTCTTTATTTATTTACTATATATCTCTCATAACACTTGCTACACATTCATTTCTTATTTACGGCTTGCCTTGCCTTTAAAGAGTGGTTATTCTGTGTAAATTGTGAGATTCAAAGCACCAGGGGTGCACTCTGTGCAATCATAACACTTGGGTAATACGCCCTCAATAACAGTTATACAATGCCAATATATACGCATTTACACACCAGCATAGAATCACTGTGGTCCAGTGGTACGGAATTTGGTCTGTGACACAAGATCCGGGGTTCGATTCCTACCTTCGCCTGATGAGTCCCAAAAGGACGAAACCGGTCGTGAGATGGAATTTTTCTGGTGTTATTCTTTACTTATTTACTATATATATATGTATATATATACATATATATATGTTTATATTTATACATATATATGTCTATATACATAATAGATACACCTATGTGTTCATCTGTTATGAAAGTGTTCTAAGTATGGGGTAAGTGTTGGTACATAGTAAGAATACTATATACTTCTTTGTGGTATACTGCATGTCTATATAGCAACACTAATGCAACAGGATAACCGGGGACGTTACACTTACAAATACTGCCACAGGCTTATTATACGGTTTATGAATCCACCAACAGTATACAAGATAGTCAAAGTCAAAGAAAAGTGGTCGTTTTGTATACGTATGGGCCTATACCGTTAATGCATATATACATACAGCGGTGAGTCCAGGTATACAATGGTTTCAACGTGCCATTAGCCTTGTCGTTATATAAACTCCCTGTTTTTATTTCAAGGTCATGTTTTGATGCAATCCTTGTCATGTGTCATTTGTCTCAAAGCAAATCCCACCAACTCTTATCTTTATACAGCAAACCTTGCGTGAATTTCGAACTAGAAATGCCACCTGCTATTAGTACACACCCTATATGTGCTGACACAGACCGATAACACACACAATGGACGTATATAAGAAAAGTGACTGATGTCATTATTATGTAATTGATGACGTCACATGAGAGTAAAAAGTTTGATATACTATCTGGCCCAAAGTGGCTGTAAATTATATATCAGACCGTAATATTGTGACGTCACTAACAGTATTATCTACTTCCCTATTTTTAAAATGCTGTGTAGATATCTTGGCATCCATTTCAACTCTGGGGACCATGCACGCAGACTTATTGCTTTCTTCTATAGTGTAGGGTATATATCGTTCCTAATGGATATCTTTTAAGCTTCAAATTAATAACTACAAGTTAATGGAAAGTATCCAATGTTACCTACAATTTCCCCCGAAAATAACCACTTTTCAACAATAATAATAAAACAGTATAATAATTTACAAATATAATTATTAGGACAAGGGACAAAGTAATTGAAAAGCAGCGCTTTTAAGTTATGCAACATTTCAAGTTATGTAAATCAATAATGCTAAGTCCTCTCTGTTCATCTGACAAGCTAAATTAAAAGTCGAAATTCTCTAACTTTTCAATTCTGGTTAAAGTCTTTAAATATGTTTGATTACAAGATGGACGTAATATCTGTACGCCGAAATGTATAGAAGTGAACATAAACAATTAAATTTACTCGCTAATTAACATTCATTTGAGAAAAAGTCATCTGAAAGATTTATATACATGTATGTTGTTGAGCATTTGGTTCCTGTCAATGCGTAATTTCTACGCTGTGGGAAGATCTAATTTATAAATCAACTTAATCATATTCCAAAAGGATAAATTCATTCTTAGAAGAGCATAAATATAAAGTATAATAAATTTATGCGGTACGTATATATAACTTGTCAAATTTTTGCTTGAAGTCATTGTCAAAATGAAATGGATAAATCAAATTAATTTTTGATAAGTATACTCTCAAGACGGAAACTGCAATATTAAAATTGTTTCCAATCGCCGTTCACTTGAAGATCCGTTCCATGAATGACAGATACATCAGGTCCAAACCAATTGACCTGATCATTATAAGAAGACATTTTGTGACAAACATCGTGTTTACATGATCCTATTTCGTGTGGGATTTATATGAAGTATTTATATCGTGGTTATATATGATATATGACACTCGGCAATCATACAGTCTTGTAAAACCTGGCAAACTTGTTTTCGTGTGTGGGTAAGGAGTGTTGTAATCTATAGTGCATGCATGTTGGACTAAATATACTTATAAAGTTACCGGGAGTCCGTGGGGTGAAGAATTTCTCGAAAGGGGGAGGGGAATGGGAGAGGGGAAAGGGGAGTGGGGAAAGGGGAGTAGGGAGGGGAAGGGAGTGGGTAGGGGAGTTGAGAGGGGAGTGGGGGAGTGGGGAGAGGGTGGGAAGAGGGAATGGGGAGTGGGGAGGGGAAGTGGGGAGGGTAGTTGGGAGGGGGAATTTGGAGGGGTAGTGGGGAGTATAGGAAGCTACTGTAATTTCTATCAGTGGTGCGTAAAAAAGCCTCAGTAAAAAGTAAGGAATGGAAGCAAGCAAGAACGTGCTAAAAGTTGTCCACTTTTTACCTTATTATGATCAAAATAAGAGCTGGCAGATGGGTTGGTGAGCACTATGCTTTTAGCTCAAACTCTAAACGGTCATGGTGGCAAAAGTTGACTGTGTTGTGACAGCCCAAGCCACCAGCTATCATATGGTAGGTAGTACATGTCAGTTTACAACTTCTATCTATGCTCTATAGGGGCCTTGGAAAGTGACGAGTTTAGTGTGTAAGTCAATGGGAGCAATTAATTGTGGCGTGACACCTTTATCAGACTCAAAGAGAGAACGTCCATTGGAAAATAACATATAACGATATTATTATTGAGTCCGCTTAAACTGGTGGTCATTGTGAGCAAAATCATTGCGCATGCGTAAAAGCGATCCACAGTTTCAGGTAATGCATACTATTTTTGTGTAATTTGTAAACAAAATGTCAACGATGATATATGATATACACGAAAGGATAAAGTATAGGCCTACCACAGCACACCTTGGAAAATCGTTAGCATAACTTTAGGGAGGTCGTGGGGAACTCACTGTAAAATAAATATACCGTTGTTTTCTGATAATTTTGTACTAATTGCATTCCAAAGTTATCGTATTCGTATAGCAGTATAACGTTGGTATTGGTTTAGAAAAGTATTCAAGCTGCTATGACTGCAGGGTCATGAAATATCGATGGAATTTTTCAAGCTCTAAGGTTGATGCTTCATGGGTAATATGCTATCTCTTTCTTTATCCCTTCTATTCCGGATATATCATCATATTATTGCATTTATTTGTTTATTTTAATGAATCACGAAAAGTGTCTTGATTTTATTTTACTTTTCCTATATTTTTTGGTTGTTTGTGTGTATATGCGCGTATTTTAGTGAGGGATGTCTAGGCCTCACAACTATTGACATGGGACAACAACAAAAATTCTGTCACCAGTTGTCGAACAATAGAGAACAATAGTCATCGGTTGTCCAGACAAAGGGATAGAATAAAGGGAAATGTCATCGGTTTTAGCTAAAATAATTATATCAAAAAATGTGGGCGTGGGCGTGTGTATGTACCAAGGGCGTAGGAACCGGGGGGCTGGGGCGCCAGCCCCCCCCCAGTGAAAAATGTGGAGGGCGGAAGTATCATTCCGCCCCCCCCCCCCCCGCTTCGCAAGTCAGAAAACCCCTTTTTCATTTCCAAATGAGAAAAAAAAAATCTCATTTGGAGCACCAAATTGCATCTAAGGCCAGGTGAAAATACAAAATTAAGTTTACAAAATGGAGTGGGTGTTGGAGTGTGCTATATTGCACCAAATTGCATCTGAGGCCACCTGGAAATGCAAAAAAATCCACCCCTCCCCTTAGACCCCTCCCCCAGGCCGGCCATCAGTCTTCAGCCCCCCCCCCACTCAAAAGTACCTTCCTACGCCACTGGTATGTACGCGCGCGCGTGTGTGTGTGAATGCCTAAATGCTTCAAGGAAGACAAAACGGTTACATTTCACTCTTTATGAATCTTCTCTGAAAATCGTAAAAACATTAAAGGCGCACAATTTATGATGGTTTTGTTTGTAAATGTGTAATTTGAAATGTCAGGTACAACAGAAACATTTCCTCAAAAAGGAGTGTCTAGTTGTTACTCTTGTAAAAGTGAAAGATATATGGGGTCGCCTCCTTCTTATGTCCTTATCGAGGAGTAACCTTTAAACAAAAGATGATGAAAAAAGAACAGAGACAAAGACCAAGAAAGAAGCAATAAGAGGAGGGCTCTGGATGAGACTATGTCACGTGACACATGTTATGCCTCTGACATTTAGCTTAGGTTATTAATCAAGTAAATAAACCGGCCGTTGCAATCACGTCCTTTCTTGCAAATCATTTTGGACACGGAGATTTCGCCTTTTTCTTGTTTGTCTATTCAAAAGAGAGGCGAGAAAATTACTAACGGGAAACGAACGAAGTGATTTTGCGCTTTGTAACTCATAAAGCGTATAAGACGTTCAGCCTACGGCAAGAAGAAAACTATAGTAACATGAATTGAGGCAGTTTTTCTTTTTATTGACGATGGAGATTAACCAAATACTTGTTTGCTAAAGGAAAGTAGACCGAATGTAATGAAGAGCGGAGAGTATCATTTAACCCAGATAACGTGACAAATTTATATGTACTTGAATCTATTCATTTCATTATACAAAGAAGAGTAACAAGAAGCAGAAAACTGTAGAAAAAAAACTCGAGAAAATCAAGCGCTGGAGGAATCTATAATTTGCCTACACTCAACTATTTGTCTGCAAATAATGCGCAAACAATTTAGAGAACGTGACTTATTTCATTGGCAAATCAAATTAAAACTGGAAAAGATCAAATTATTAATAATATTAATTTGTTATTGTTTACAACATAACTCCAAAAAGACGTTGACTTCTTGATTCGTAAAAGTCGATGCTCAACTTTACCCCCTTACCGCCCTGCACTAACCACAGAAATAGAAGATCTATATACAACATGTTTACGCAATACATTCGACGACACGAGCTATGAACAATAAAGTTCAATTATGTAAAGACTGCGTAGTGGAAACATGTATAAAAATGTAAGGGACAAACCTCGGATGGCGGGACGCGGGGCTAGTGTAATTAGGAGGGGGGGGGTGGTTGCCTAGTGTGGATAAATAAATTATTGTAACCTTTGACTATCGACTGGAAGCAGTAAGGGGGGGGGGGCGGTGGCGGGAAGTTTCTTATTGACCAAGCCTCGTTATACAACCATAGCGTCAACCATGCACATCCACAGTGACCTGTGTACAGCTGCACGCAACATGATCATAGTACGACCATTGTCTTCCTATATTCAAAATCAGTTTCACCAAACACAAAAAAAATGTATTAGCGCCACCATACAAAACAGCCTATGTCATACACATCAGCGATACATATTAATACAGATTTGCTAAGAGTGGACTGTAGTGCTGCAGAGACTCGTCTATGTGATACCTCGTTGCCATGGAAATACATACACGATGAGCTTGCCAACCGCCATATAGATCCATTTATTACACAGTATTGTTCGGTACACAAAAATCCTAATAACTTCAAATAAGATGAAATACGCAACAACAGAACTCTAACGTTGTTCATGTAATCAAAACTCTTGTCGATCTTTTGACAATGGTTTTCCGATTTTGGTTTTTCTTTCCTTTTTGTTTAGTAGTAAATGGCAAAAGTTGATGCTTTGGACGTGTTTATAAATATTTGAGGTTATCATAACAACCAATATACTTTCCCCTTCCCCAGCCCTCCTTTCCAACTCATACACAAAAAGAAAGTTGAAACCACGGAAAATCGAATCCACTTATGTTGAAGATAAAATCAAATTAACAGTAGCAATAACAAACAGTAATAATGCCAAACCTTATTACATACTATTCAGAGAGTGTATATATGTATGTCACATAATTGGAGCTAATTTGCCAATGTAAAATGTCACATAACAATAAGTTTGAACTATAAATGCCAACAATCTGATGTATTTTATTTCATTGCTTCTCACCAGAGTGCTTCAGATTTTAATTTGTATATTTTTCACATTTATTGCAGAAGATATTGTGTCATATTTCAAACTTTGCTCGGCGTTGCTTCAGCGTTCCCCAGAACAGCCATAAAAGTGCTTTAACCTTCAGCTATATAGCAGGTACGTTTGCACTTAATCCTACCACAGAACGAAGGTGGTACCACTTTTATAGCTCTAAATTACTAATATTCTTCACAAGAGTAAAATGACCTGAGCCTATAAAGGTTTATTAGCTTTCGCCGTTTTCTACAATTAGAAGCGGCCAACAGCGAATAAGCGAATCCATAACAAGCAGGAAGTAATTTCTTTATTCAAAACTTTAGATTATGGATATTTCTATTAGGTTTAGTAAACAAGTATTCATATCGCTATTACAGATATTTAATCAAACCAGGCCAAATCAATTATTATTATTGATTTTACATTATTCTATATTGTAAAGTTCTTTTCTTTACAATTTTATCACACGAGTATTTGCTCGATTTTTATATGCAGGCTGTGTAGAGAATCGACGAGGGTATAGCCTTAAGTTAAAATCTAATTTGTGTAAATGGAGTGATAACATCTTTGAATCGTTTTGCTGGCGGTGATTTAAGTAGTTATAATGAATATTTATTACGTTCATATGAATTAATGCCTATTTTTTAATATCTCTTTACCCGATTTACATATATTACACAGACTATAGAGAACCAAAGAAAGTAGCATAAAGTTATAATCTTATTTCATAGAGTAATGAAATATTGGTATCGTTTGCTGGCGATGATTACAATAGTTTGAATGAATATTCATTGAGTTCTTTTGTAAGTTAATGCATAATGTATAACTTATCATAGTTTTTGTTAGTTTGTCAAATTAGTGAGTTACTTGAATCAATTATTCCAAAAAGTGATCAAATTATGAGACTGACAACTTTCGATAAACACGATATGAGGAGAGAAAGAATTGATTATTTTTTTCTCAGTTTAGATTGACAACGCCGCACCCTTCATCAGTTAATGGTATATCAGCTGTAGCCAACTTTAAAAAAAAATGGAAAGGAGGAGTATGTTGATACTACATATAAGGGTGAGTTCAGGGGGCGGGGAGGGGGAGGCGGTCGGCTAGTACTACAAACATAATTTTTTCTGTTCTTATTTTTTACAACTAGCCTAGCTGCCTCTGTTTTGTAGAATTCCATCAAAATGCAACTTTTTGTAATTTTATATAGATATTACAAAAAGAAAGAAACGGTTCAATTACAATGATGGACAATCACTCTTCTGATGCATTCAAAAAGTGTCAGCATATTTGGAGAAAAAAATAATATCTTTGCAATATACAATATGCTATAGAGAGTGGTTTTGTATAAAGATGAAGAAAAGTCTCGCAATTGTTTTAGTTTACTTTTCTTCGATCACTGGAATATTCATGTATGTTAGGAGGTAAAATGACGAAGATATTATTTCAGTTCGCAACATCGACCGTTGATTTACTGACGTCACTAAACGTATCTCAGCTTCGATATATCATGATAATTATAGCTGCATGACAAGGTTGTTTTATGGTTGTCACAGGATATTTTCTAAATAACACATTAAATGATCACGTCACATTTACATGTTGACATCGTCACTTATTTCACGTCATCACAGCATACGTTTGCGTATAGTCCCACAGTAGTGTTTCTGTAACGTTTAAGCGCAAACTAAAATCCCACCTAATTGAAAACTACGCTGACTGAGTATTTATTATCTCATGGTTATTTTTCTCTACTCTTAATTGTTACCTTCTTTCAGACACACACTATTGGTCTCGTCGTCGAATAACGTTACCCTTTCCGCGTTCCATAGATAATTAACCACACTGATTAATATTGCAATTGCAGTTACGGTAAAACTTAACCTTACTTCTTAAGGCACCTGCTATGAAAGCCCTAAGGGACACCGATGGGTGTCAGGAAATTTTCTTTCCGGACAATTGAACTTAAATTTCAATGTTCCTTATGTGGATACATTTGTTAACATTTATGAGGAAATGTACAATCTAACACCTTAATACTACCATTGGCAAACTTTTTTATTCTTATTTATCATTAAAAATACATGAGGTTAAAGAAAGAGCTTCAATTATACATCTGTGAACATAATTGCCATCGGGTATAATTATTGGCGGAGGAGAATGTTGCGATTGGTAACCTCAGAATGGATTATTTGTGTAATTTGTGAAATTAAAGGTAAATGCCAACCAGGTATTTCATCGCGGGAGAATAGCCTGACTTGTAGAGAAATGAGTGGAAGGGTGTGGGGCGGGGGGGGGGGGGGGTTGATAGCTTAGTAATGATATTCAGCCGACTCGTGGATACAAATAAGAGGTACCGATCAATAACATATACGTCACAATTGCATAAGTTTCTTATAGGGGAACTAACGAAAGGAACAGGAAACATAGCATACATACCATGCTATATATATACTATAGGAAACATAACATACCATGTTATATATACTATAGGAAACATAACATACCATGCTATATATACTAAAGGAAACATAACATACATACCATGTTATTATATACTATATGTAATGGCATGATATAACTACGTAGTTTACATAAAAAAAACCGTTAGTTGTGTACGTGAGATACTGCAGCATCCAAAGGTCCGATACTTTCTCTTTCGTCTGTTCTGTTTTTCGGTAGTTATATCCCACTCCCCTATATCAGTAAGGACATGTGATAGAATAGTTACACACTTAATGGTACCTGATCCTTCTAATAGCCACAAGTGGTGGGGAGATATAGCTTGAGATGTTTGCTCAGGATAAAGAGAGACAGAAATGTCGATCCCTCCGACACGGTAAGTGGAGTATCATTAAATCTCTGAAGATGAGGTTACTCGTGTCATCCAGATTAGATGAATCTTGACTGTTTTGCTTCCCTTAAAAGGAATTTCATCTCACTTGACGTAAATCTCTTCGTTTCATTCAGGATAGCCATTTTGATTACAGATTCAGAGAGTAAAATTGATCACGCCCACAGTCCGAATAGATCAGCTTGGCCTACGATATATATATATATATATATATATATATATATATATATATATATATATATATATATATACTTACGATATTTTCATGTAACCGATATCTAACATGGCTATCCGTAATATCAGTGCCGCATGTAATGTCCGCAATGTCAGTACCATGAAGCATCTGTGTTTTTATAGCATTTTCTATTGTATAACCAAATTTGTAGGACATATTTTCCACAGCGCAGATAAAAAATTCAAAAATTCTGACTCGAGTCTATTGTCAGTAATTTCAGTACTATTCGAGTTCTCAACGGGGCCCTGGAGCAAATCGTAATTTTGATTGAGAGGTATTAACCCCGGCATATAGAGTCCTCAGTTTTCCCAGAACAATTACCACAAATTGTAGAATATGTGGATCATCGGTGACACCAATAACCTATGCATTTACATACAAATAATTATCCGTCTTGATCCTGTGGGATCCGGAATATAATTTCCCTAATGACTACTATATTGCTTTCTCGATTCAGCAAATAATTCAAAATACGACAACTTATATAATTTGTCAATATAACTTGAGTTATCATTTAATTTAACAAGGTCTTTTTATGGAGATGGGAAATTTCCAGACGATTTCGATGTAGGTAAACCTTATATGAAATCATTTTGAAAATGTATCAATTGTGTAACCTAGGTTAAGGAAATTCCTTCCCTTGCTACATAATGTTACAAATAGTCACAGGTGGTAAAAACGTTAAACGTATAACCATCGTCTTTCTCCTAGATATGTACTATATTGACTTTTGAGTGAATTAATACATGAACAAATACCAACTACAGCCTAAATACTTGACATACTTCCTATAAGGCGTCGCCGTTCGTTTCTTTCTTTCTTTATTTATTTCTTTTTTTTCCATTCTTTCTTTTCTTGCTTTCTTTCTTTCTTGTTAATCGTTTCGAATCACGTGACCTCCATTAATGTCTTATCGTGGCAAACATTGCCCTGTTTCCAGTATCCCGAATTCCTAATTGAATTTCCATCAACTTAATCTGAAGCTTTGCTTCTTCTATAGATCTTTCGCTGATTTAACAATCTGATACAAAGAGAGAGTGAGAGGGAAGGGTGGAAATAGAAATAAAAAAACAGAATAAGAAGGCTGGAGTAAAAGAAACAAAAACTTGCTTTTAATTGATTTCGACGGAAATGGATGTCCTTAACAGATCTCAATTACTTCACAAATTTGTAGATTAGAATCTGTGTGACAGTACACTTCACGGATTGACGAGTAAGAGATGAGAAAAAAAATCGGGAAAGTTGATAATATGCGAGAGACAGAGAGAAATAGAGGTGGATAGTGAGCAAGAGAAAGATGATGAGAGAGGAGGGGGGGGGGGAGGTGGAGAGAGAAAGAAAGATGAAAGGTAAGTACTTGTCATATCGGTTATGAGTGACAGACGTTTTCTTGAAAGTAGACAAAAATATTTTGAATTTAAGATTAAGTTATAAGATTCATGGTATTGAGTATCACGCTAGCGCACATTGAATTATCTTTATGCGCTGCAACTTATATGGCCAAGAATACAAGATAACATAATAAGATAAACATCTATAGCAACGTGAAACTTTCAATTTATCGACGTTAATTGTCTGGTTTACATCGACTTCTCCTTTTATAGTTTAAGGATATATTCGGATGATTTGAGTCAGAGGGAACTGTTTTGCATTCTTTGAGTAGGAAGGACGCAGAATATGGGAGTTTCTATAACAGACCCGGCAGTGCATGTCTCAAAATCAGTTGGGAAAATTTCTAATGCTAATACCACGCTGCACTGTCCTCCCATTGCATGCTTCAAAGCACTCGTACTAACAGTATAAACAATTCCTAACCTGTATTTGACAGACGCATAATATTCATACTGCTATTATATGTGCTTTGGGGAAGCAGGACATGAAAATTCAGTACTAAATAATTCTACTAACTGGAGTGTTGTCTATAAGAGTGTAAAGTATAGAAGCTAATTTAAATAACAATAGCTTGTCTTAGTAACCTGACATACCACAGAACTGTTGACCTATGACTTGCATTGTAATTGAAATTAGAGCACGGAAGATGAATCTACATAACGTTAATTCCTCTCTGTTTTAAAGTATCTTAAAGGAAGACAATCATGTTATAAAGTAATGTGCAGTGTTTATGTACGGCAGCTTACCTAACCATACAATTTCATCATATACAAGAGATTGAAATTTTATATTAAAGAGAGTCGAAAAGTTCTTTTATACGAAATAAATATATGTACCTACGAAGGATGCAAGTCCTTGCGTTTTTGGTGAAAATGAACTACCTATATGCTACCGAGCGTACGGCAGAACGCTGAAATATTTTGATACCAATAAAAGCAACGTTTTTGAAGTTTGAGCGCCATTTTGCTTTCAGTTTACTGAACCTACGGGATAAACTTTCAATCATAGTTGAAATTCATTAAACTAAGAACTTTGTAGTTGCAAACCAAATTGAAGTGAAGAGCTGTTAGTTCGCTGGAACTCACTCTTAGGATTGAAATAATTCCACGAAAAAGTGATCATTGTGAACACTCTCAGAGAGTGAACTTCCACTCTTCGGAGTGAAAAGTGAGTTGAAACAACTAAAATACAACTAAGTGAGAGAATGACATTGTGTGGTTGCAATAACCGTTGTACTATATCGGTACTCCCTCTCCCGTCACCCGGGTTAGAATAGTTTCTTTCTTCATAACTGCTGACATTATGCCCAAGTTGAAGCAAGCAGATGTAAAATATTTATTAATAGTGCAATAAACGCCCTATTTCTGGATGGAAATGGTTTCAGGTAAATCTTTGCAGCCCACTTATTATTTCTATACTACGTCTTATATCGTATGGCTTGTGTGCTAATCAAATTAGTAGAGATAAATAAAATCTTCCCTTTTTGTTCATTTAAAAGGTAAGAGATATATAAATGTCTGAGGAACACGATTGCGCGTTCAATCATTTTCTACTATAAGCGGTTAAAAGCTCTAGATAAAGTTTATTTATTTGTAATCACTTATCACTTTGCATCGATTCGCATTTCACTTGGGATTTTTCTTCTTCGTTTTTAATTTATCCCTGCAGAATTCAAAACGACTGCAGTTTAACTTCTACTGTCTGCTTTTTTCTGATTTGGAGGATGATTTAAACTGACCTATAATTCGCTGTTTCAAATGGTCACGTACTATCGCGAGCACTTTTTCGAAATGCGGGGAGGAATATTATTGGAAAAAAAATCCAAGAGTTAAAAGAAAAAAACTAGGAAGGAAGGAAATTGGGAAGAAATCGATAAAAAACAAAGCACGTCGAACTTTTAATGACAGTCCTTGACCCTTACTTGAGCCAAAATTCCAGCATTTTATAGACATAGAGTAATGAAGAGTGATAAATAACTGTAGAAAATTTAATAAATAAAAGGGAATCGTGAGAGCTTCACAACGCAAGATCAAATTAAATATTTTCTTTTTTGTCATTCAAAAGCTTTTTGAAGGCAAAATCTGATATAGGAAAACAGGCACAAGTTAAATGAATGGTTCTATATTATATTTGTGAGGGCAGGAACAAAAAGGTTTTACTTGTCAGTAAGTTTTCCAAATTTTCTGCATATTTCTTTGAGTTGTAATATTAATACTCTCACTATCAACCCCTCCCCCTCCCCGGATCCCATTACCCCAATCCCCCTACTTGCCAACTTGATTCACTGGACCCTATCATTTACATACATTTTGGGATAGTATTAGCATTCTCCGCGGGTGGCAATTCCTTGTTTTCTTTTTTCTTTAAAGAGGCACTACCTTTTCGATAACTTAGATCTTCAGTATCTTCCATTTTCTTTCTTACCGCTGCCCTCACTCAACAACTTTAAGTGAGTCATTCTCGAGGGTGTTAATTTACAAAGTTATCTTCTCGGTGGCAAGAATTGGACGTTAATTTATCTTATCGTTCTTTCATAAAATATGCATGCAAATCCTCGGTGTCAACGCACCGAGCCCCACCCCCCACCCCCTCCCGACACACACCCAACAACAAAGGAAAATTATGAGGGAGCTACCAAGTTTCAATGTTACTTCATATACTAGACTAGTTTAGACTTGAACAAGTCCTCTTGAATTATTTATAGTAGGCCTATGTCTTAATCACTCATTACGTAAATTGTTTACATTGATTGGTATTCATTGTATTTGAAAGCCGTGTTAATAACACGACCAATACACAACAAGACAGCCCGTTGTTGTCACACTAAATCATAAAACATAGAGAAACAGAGAGATTCGACGAATGATTTGCGATATTTCTTCCCTGCAGAAAAAGTACAACGGTGGGATGGTTGGCCAGCATTTAACCATCAGCCTATACCCACTAAATGACAATAAGAAGTCCATCCAAGGCTTGTGTATGGTTACTCGGTAGGTTAGCTTGCTATATTTGACATGATGATTATATCTATAGTCCTATCAATTATTATAATTAATTAATTAATTGCTGTGAAAAGGCAGTTTAAACAATATGACAAACCCTTGTATCATACAGGCTAATCTTAAAAGGTGCTTGCTCATGTAATAACAGTTGCCGATCATTGTGAACGCATAAACCAACTTCTGTATCCAATATGTGAAATGTTCATTTTCATATTTCCATCTCATTTTGTGATGTTTAACGTGAATGGCGACAAAATAATCTGCTTTCACGATATGGTGGTACATTAATTTAGAAAGGTAAAAAAATCGATCTTGTGTAAGTCATTATTTTTCAATTCTTTTTGGAAATTTATAATTAAGTGCCAGCCAGACTCGACAGTTTAGTCTATTCCTAAGTTATTTTGGTGGCACGTGCTCTTATATTAATAACATCGGATATGAATAATTATTCTTCATTATTATTATTAATAAAATATTCTAAACATGTATAGTCAGAGGCAATGTTTGCGTCTTTTCTCGATTAGAAGGAACAGTGATCATCTCGATAATAAAGTCTCCGGCAAAGGGTGTTTTTATGGCTAAAAATAGCAAGAAAGATAGAAAAAAACCGTCACGTCCTTTGAATAGCAGTAATCTTCAATTCCTGCCAATTTTGAACATTTCACCCCAAAATATATCAGAGTTGAAGTTGATGTAGTAGTAAGACTTCAACCAACTGCCAACTTCAAGAGCAACGACAAGATACATCTACAACATTGACAGTTGTTACCGGGAACGTATTATTTACTTCACTGACAGAAAATAAGCAAAATGAGGCAGAAATCGAAGAAAATTCAGACTAGTCGAAATATATTTAATACACTGCTATATATCGGAACTTTTTTTCCGGGGTACTAATTGTTGAAAAAATTGGGTTAATAAAGTAACAAGTGTCTCGTTGAAGCTATGCTGGACTTTGTTTAATACAAACCGCAGATTTCGTTAGTGATTGTAACATTGTATGAATGATATTTGTTTCCTTCACAAGTCAATGCAGCAACTAGGCTATGTAGTAACGTACAGTACATCGTATGGAACGCCAGAAGGACAAACCAAATATTATGAACAAGAAAAACTTTACCATCATTTACTAATAACAAATGGCGATGTACTAATTATATATGATGGTGTTTTAATTACTAACGACGATGTACTACATACACACGAGGAGGTACTAAATACACATGAGGATGTACTAAATACACATGACGATGTACTAAATACACATGACGATGTACTAAATACACATGAGGATGTACTTAATACACATGACGATGTACTAAATACACATGAGGATGTACTTAATACACATGAGGATGTACTAAATACACATGACGATGTACTAAATACACATGACGATGTACTAAATACACATGACGATGTACTAAATACACATGACGATGTACTAAATACACATGACGATGTACTAAATACACATGAGGATGTACTAAATACACATGACGATGTACTAATTACACATGAGGATGTACTAAATAAACATGACGATGTATTAAATACACATGACGATGTACTAATTACACATGAGGATGTACTAAATACACATGACGATGTACTAAATACACATGACGATGTACTAAATACACATGATGATGTACTAAATACACATGACGATGTACTAATTACACATGAGGAAGTACTAAATACACATGAGGATGTACTAAATACACATGACGATGTACTAATTACACAAGACGATGTACTAATTACACAAGACGATGTATTAAATACACAAGACGATGTACACATGACGATGTACTAAATACACATGACGATGTACCTAATAATGATGTCATTTCATGTGATCATGTACTAAACACACATCTGTTATGTAGTAAAACATCATCATCAGCCTTATTATAAAATACAAGACGTGCATGTAATTGCATATGATCGCCCTAACTTATCATATACTGCGTTTGACTTACGTATAACTTTCTCTTATGACATTGCAGCGTTTACAAATTTGAATTTTAACCATTTTTTCAAACACAATTTTAACCTTCCAAGCCTTTACGGAAGCTGTTACAATTGCTACAACGAAATAAGAAAACATCAATTTTGTATTTAGAGGTACTTTCATGAATTATTTCACCCATTTACCGCGTTGAAGTTGCTTCAAGCATTTTGACTCGAGACATTCACGAAGTGATCTTAAACTATCCTACGTGTAAAGCGTTTATCTCTTTGTGATTCTTCTGACTACGACATGATGGTGATGCTGAAGGTATTGCGCAGAGAGAGAGAGAGAGAGAGTGGGGGAGGGGGGCGCAGAGGGTATTAATATTAAGGCGGTTGGCATAATGACTTCTACATATTTTGGCGGGAAGGGAGGCGTACATATCTTGTACCAATGCATGAGCATTACTTTTTAAAAGATGCACATACAGCCATAAAATGTAGCAAGACTTCACAGAACCTCTAGCAACGCTGATGCCGCAAGTAAAGATGCAAATCCCTCTAACTTTAATCTGATACTATGCAGTGCTGTTGTAGAAGCTATAGTTTCCATTTAATGAAACCTTGCGTGATATCTCAAAGCCAAAGGCATATTTTCCTGAAACAATTTCATTAAATCCATGACATTTAGAAAAACAGGACCCCTAAGCCAGATAGTTCTTCACTCTGGTTTTATGCTCGCCTTGTAAATACGCAGATTTCTTTTTCTCCTTCTCGTTCTGTCGTAGGTGATACCTGTGCGAAATGAATGATATTATAATGCCAGGTGGCAAATGTGGTTTTGTTACATGTCGAGTCAAATATCATTTTCAGATTAAGTGAATTAAAAAAAAAAACAAGGAACCAAATACTCATCAATGTGTGATAAAATCACTAGGCCGTTGCATTCATGCAAAAAGTAATTTCGAGATTAATCACCACAATTCCATATTTTCCCCTCCTCTTCTATGAATTCATTTACACTCCAACCATACTATATAGGAACTGTCTTGTCTCTAGGGTGCAGCTTAGATTCGTTGTTTGTTATAAACCAATGGAATGGTGTAAATATTTTATATTGCTTTTCTGTTATTTAAAATGGGAAAGTTAGTGATATTTATGTATAATTACCAATAATACATACACACAACAGATATACACAATATCGGTTACATATTATGATATATATATATAAATATGTATGTATATATATATATATACACAATATCGGTTACATATTATGATATATATATATATATGTATATATATATATGTATATATATATATATATATATATGTATATATATATATATATATATATATATATATTATAATTTTATAAGCAAAAATGATCCTTGCGAAAATCCTAAATCCCCAATCTCCCAAACGTTGCTTCAAACTTAGACAGCCCACTTGGTGAATATATTTGGCTCCAGTTGATGAATTCACAGTCTTCTATCAAGGCCTTCTCACACGACTTGACAACAGTTAATTGGTATAGTCATTGGTATAAGTAGCTACAGCCGTACGCCCAAGCCCAAGCCGTGTCTCTAACAGAATAGAATCCCTCTCATTGGGCTCTGCCCTATGCCTCCCCAGGGAGCATCTTATGCAGCCCGTAACGTTTTCCCGTTAAAATTCAAAAGTGTTGGATATTTAAGTGACTTGCCCAAAGACACAACGTAATGGCCCGGAAAAGATTGGCATCTTTAATTCCTTAGATCGCAAGTCCGTTGCCTAAACCATATGAGCACAGCGGGTCATTGTGATACATTCTAGCTAATTGCTAGACGGGTCATTGTAATATATTCTAGCTAATTGCTAGACGCCTGAGAGGCAATATGGGATAATCTTCTTTGTCCTTCTTTAGAAAAACGTTTGTTTGTTTTTGGACTATTTGTAATTAATCCATCCAGTCCGAAAAGCAACCATACCTCCAGGATATTTACCTTTACCCTTCCACAAAACATGTATTAATCTCTTTTCCAGTAATAATTGCCCGAGAGGCAAAAACAAAGTGATCCTGTTAATCAAAATATCAAAACATGTTACAAAATGTAAAACACAAAACAAAATAAAAATCAAACACACATTTCGAATCTTCCGGGTACATGGACTTAAAAGTAATGAAATCACGTCCACCATTTCAAATCGCGGTCATTCAACTTGTATAACGTATTGATTGATACACGATATCTGATGCTTATTTAAATTCTCCACCATTCCCGGCCACAAACAGAGAGTAAAAGAACATTCCATAAGGTAGAGATAGAGAATATGGTTTTGTAACTTTTGATTTTTAATTTTCTAGGCTATTCGGTGAGGGACTGTATGAAGTGGATTCGTCTCCAGTTAGACAGGTGTTAAGTAACATTAATTTATTGGGCAGAGAAACGAGGTGGCGAGAAATTAACGAGGCATAGAGGCAACAGCATTATAGACACTTCTGAATTTAAAAAATGGCCGATTGGTAATACTTGGATTACTCTGCTTTTCATTTAGTCAATTATATTAATCTGAAACTTCAAATAAATGGTTATTTCAATCGATTTGCCCAAAAGAATTAAATAATAATAAGGGGTAATATCCCTTAAGGTAGTATAAAGGCAAAAAACTACAACCCCCCCCCCCCCCCGTAAATAATGAAATTAGAAAGTTTGTCACAGATCCTGCAAAAATGTAAATAACAGGCATTGAAGCAGTCGTTTGTCGACGTTAGATGAACCAATTTGTCACCCAATGAGAGATTTAAGCTATTTTAAGGAAATGAAATTATAAGATCAGTAAAATCAAAACAGGCATTGGCAATCTGATTAGGAGTGGTGACATACCTTGCTGTCAATTAGTTGTTTTAATATGCAATGGAATATATTATATGTTTTATACCTTTCTCTCAGTGAAGAGCGCCATCTATTTCCAGTTGTTCTTCTTTAGACCCTCTCAACTTGTCTTCTTCACTCCCCTCCCCTGCCCCCTCCCTTGCCCCCCTCAGTCCCGTGAGTTATTTGTCATGAAGCCACGCTGAAACCCTACAGTGGTTACATTCGTTTAATTTATGATTTCCAGTAAAAAACAACATTTAACAGAATTACCACAGACAAATTCCAGTGTATATATTTTAATATGCGAATAATTTTTACAAGCAATTCCGTTAACTTTACTTGCTGTACCTTTGTTGCATGGCAACATGGAGAACCCAGAAGTACATTACTTCGAACATCGTTTTATAGAAATGATATAATTGGCTCTCTAAATTCCGTTGCTGTATCTTTTATGATAAATCAACTTTCACGACATGCTGAAAACATTCACTTTCTTTAAGAAGCATGAAAACAGAAGAATATTGCAGGCCCTAAGACGAAAGAAACAGATGTTTTTTTATTATTTGGAAATAAATCTTACATAAAGGGCAATATATTCTAGGTAATCTCAGACGTTTTTACGAATATCGAGCTGCTTCCCCCAAAGGGATACGATAATGCGGCGCGAATTGTGACTTTGAAGTATTGGCAGGTGTATCGCGCATCAATGACTTAGCCTTCTGCATTCTATGGCTGTTTTTCTAATTAAAACTATGTTTTGATAACGTTTCTAACGCATTGATTTTACAAGCCGTGAACATAGATATCAAAGCCATGAAGCGTGGTGTTTAACGTACACGGATGGATGTTATAGCCTTGCCTTCAAGGAGTTTCTGATTTCATAACCGATTTTTATTATTATTTTTACTGATTAGTAATTTCAAGTTACGCCGACTGTTTGTCATACTTTTCATTGTATCATCACTTATACACACACTCGCACACACACATACAACAATGCATTTATCATAACGATAGCTTAAAAAAATCTAACGGCTACATATATATATATATATATATATATATATATATATATATATATATATATATATATATATATATATATATATATATATACATATATATATATACATATACATATATATATATATATATATACATATATATATATATATATATATACATATATATATATACATATATATATACATATATATATATATATATATATATATATATATATATATATATACATATATATATATATACATATATATATATATATATATATATATATATATATATATATATATATATATATATATATATATATATATATATATTTATATTTCACATATTTCACATATTTTGCTTTGATGCTTTGATGCCAGGTAGTTTTCACCTACACATAAGGTGACCGCCATTTGAACAGGATATTTTTATTCTTTTTTGATTAACCTTTGCTAGTAGTAGACCTACATATAATCCTATAACTATTCCTATGCCGGTCACCCTGTTAGAATGTATCTAGAAGGTTCATATAAACCTTTGCAGGGTCTCGAACCAAAACTGTAGACTTCACCCAACTCTCGAAAGCCTCTAACGTAAACTTACGTTTTCAGACAATTTTATCAATAGAATCTTTTAATCACATTTCTATCGACGTATATAAGGCCCACTTTCAGCGAAAATGTCTAAAACATGGTTTGAGTTACTATTTCATCTGTATATATATAGTCCGCATTCTTCTTCTGATTTTTTCTTTTAAGTGAGTGTAGATGGTAGAATTCTTCTACTATGCAAATGGTTGTTATTTTATCTAAAAAATGTTTTCGATTTGGATTAAAAGATATACACACATTATTTACGTCACTTTACAGCTCATGTTATTCTTATATTAGTTTGTAGCTATCTTTGAAGTACATGTGCAAGCAGAAAGTGAACAAAAATGTCCAAATATTATTTATAAAAATGCATGATTGTGTCAAAAAATCTTTGGTCTAAAAGTTTATTCGAGCTGACAAAGCAAGAATACAATTCATTAATTTATGTACCATACCGTACATGACAGCTGTGTTATCTTACGATGTTCAATTTGGTGAGCTATTAATTTGGTTTAATTTCCCCAAACGGAAAGCCCCTTTTTAATAACATTTAGTGTTTCTCCTGGAGGTTTTACCTCATAAAAGTTAATATACGGGAAAGCCCGTGATGTGTGGGAGTATCTTCAAATTTTTCTCCCCTCTTATTTCAATGCAAATTCGGAATGTTTTCTTCTGAAAATTAATGTCGTTTCAACTCATTCATTTATTTCAAGTCACAGTGAGAGATAAAACCATAAACTATACATTTAATGATATTTGTCTCTGTCTACTGAGTAACAACACCGCCGTTCATATATTGTTATTTACGAACAATGAATTATGAAGACTCATGTATCTACGTCTGTCGGTGTGCTGGAACAAGTGTTTGTGTGTCTTGGTAGCTCATAGAATGCCGTAATTAATTTTCTCTCATGGGTACCCACTTACGACAGTTACACCTACGCGATTGCTTACTATTCCTTTGGCATAATCACACAGTGCTAAGTCTAGTGGCAGTAAAATAGCTTAGAAATCAACAGAAGAGATAAAACGGTAATGTACATATTTCTGTTCTCAAAAAAAGTCAAGATCAACGACAGACACAATTTCAGGAAGATATCAAAATAGAATATATAAATATGTATGTATGTATATATATATATATATATATATATATATATTTCACATATAGACTTATAGACTTCACGATAGGCAGACAAATCAGTCAGACGGACGAATCGTATGATGGCAATCCCCTTCCCCTACACCTTCTCCTTCCCCTTCCCTACCTAAGAAAGCATATTTAATTTCCATCTGCACACCAAATGACAAAGAATTATTTATTGTAGCACTTTTCATAACAATGTCGTTACCCAGAATAGTAATTCTTGTAAGGCGATGAAAGTCTTCTCCACATTGTATCTCTACTTTCAGATTTAATACAATCATTATACAAAGGGTATTATATATGGAATTAGAAAGACAGTCCAAAAATATGGGTTGGGTCTAGGGAAGTGCGGAAGGGGAGGGGGATGGGGGGGGGTATAGTCAGTAGACGAAAAGAAAACATACCGAGATACATTGGTGTAAACGTTGTTATTTCAGTGTCAATGTTTCTATTACGCAGCAACAATACATTTCCCACTAAACCATTGCACTGAAATAATCATATAATTAATTCTTCCTATTGTTCTTTTCAGATACACAATACACATATTAGATCTCTCATTGACCTCTCATTGACCTCTAACCAACATCACGTGTACTCTTGTTACTTCCCTTCGACGTAATACCCTCATCGTCACAAGGTTTTTGTTTCAATGTAAGTGTAAGCCGATCAAGTTGCTACGTCTTTGTGTCCAGAATCTATCTTGGGTAAGTTTTCTTTCATTATATCATTTTTTACATGAGTACTTTACATCAGTCCATCGTACGTAATTCACCCTCTTCTAATTTGAGAAAAACAGTTGATACTTTTGCTTAAATCACATATTTGCGATGACAACTTTAGTCGGGATATGCAAATTAGGTCGGGGCATACATCTATAGATGATCTATAGATCTCTGCCTGTAAACTAACTTATTTTAGAATCAACGAAACTTATTTTTACGAGCTGCAGGGTATGGTTGAAACAGCTCTAACGGCGATGCAGCGTACATAATAAACTATCTTCGGGTCATTTATTTGTGTAATGTCAAAGATCCGGTATGAGTTTGATATATGTAGTTAGAGGTCTATATGAAACAATTTTAAAGTCTCCAGTGCAGTGCAAAGAATCTGTATGTGTTCTTGCAATTGTACTTATATCAAAACAGTTAACTTTTGTTAAACGTTAAGACCCAGTATGTGTTTCATAGCTACTTTCACCATAATACTGAATATTGTTCTCTGTGATGTAAGTATTCCGAACTTGTTCTTGGATTTTTACATCAAGGCAATGAAAAGTTGTTAATTAAATGTAAATATTTTTTAAGTGTTTATATATGTACCAACTTCACAACAGTTAAACTCCGTCGGCAAAATGTAAACACATAATGAATGCTTTTGCGAGGTTACGTATATCAAAATAACTAACAGTTTTCTGTGTAAGGTAACGGCAATTCGTATGTGTTCATTACTATAAAACTATACAACAAAACAACGGACAATTTCCTGTTTAATGTAAACAATCCGTATGTGTTCATAGCCACGGTCTTCAAAACAATAAACAGTTTTATTTCTTTGTTTTTGTAATTTGAAGATTGATATGTTCCTTCATGGTTATACTTATATACAAAACAATGGGCATCATTCTTTTACTTAATGTAACGACCCAGTATGAGTTTTCATGTACTTTCACACAAACAATGAATCATCTTCTGTTTAATGATCTCTCCTGACGTGTGATTGGCTACTTGCATCAAGACAATAGAAACTCTTTTAAGTTATTGATAAGATACATGTACACATTAACTGCAGGTACTAAACATAACAGTGAATAATCTTACGTAAAATCGTTCAAGGGAACAGTCTTCAATATGCACTGTAAATTATCTGTATTTGATTCATACCTATATATATATATATATATAGGTTATATATAGGTATATATATATATATATCTTATACATCAAACCCATTGACAGCCTTGTTAAAACCGTACCGCCAGATTAAACTCACTTTAAATAACTTGACCTGTAAGTAACCATAACAACCTCCGACCCTACTCTTATATGTAAAGTAGACTAGGTTCATCTGACATAGAAATGTTTCCTGATAACACCGATGATCTCTAAATAAGAAAAAATTGCCTCTGAGAAGTCTTGGATTCAATCCTTTCCTTTTAAAAAAATGGAAGAATCAAAGGCCTCTCTTACGATCACGTACATGTGAAATAGTCTACTTGTATTCATTTGTTCATTTGCAATTCAAGTCACGTTGCACAAAGGTGGCCGGAAGAAGATATTGTATCCCTGAAAATAGTGCATTTACCCTTAACTATTCCATAGAAAATTTCTTTTCAGTCTTCAAGACTTCATTTTATTTGATATTTCTGCAGTATTTTCTGTTTTTCAGTAGTTGTTTTTTTGCGTGATTCAGTTGGAATTCTTCAAGGCTACCCTTATTTCATAGTGCCTGGTATTTGGTTCTTTTTTTCTCGATGAGAGGGCTAACAGAATCAATAGTCGCATTATTTCAAGCTTTTTTAATGTGATTTAAGGACGCATAGCATATAGTTTATTCGATTGCCTTGACTTGCAATGGAAAGTAATTTCGTTACGTTGTTTTTTAAAAATTTATTCAACTTCACCTTAACCTCGAGAAAGTTAGAATGTTTGTATCAAATCTCAAGGTAGCCTGGAATCATTAAAATTTCGCTGAAAGCATTTAAATATGATTTACGTTGTAAATAGAACTCATTGGTGTTGTAAATTTTGTAACATTTCTCATATGAATTTATGAACCTGACTCATTCAAGCTTTTCGCGTCAAATCATCTCGATGTACCTCATAATTTGAACACATTTTCAGACATGCGTGGTCTGTTGTTGTGTTGTATAACTAGATTTTAAGGTATGCATCCTTCAAAAAATCTAATTTCTAAATTTTGATCACCTGACTTTTGTCAATCATGTGCTGAATCTTGACTGATACGAAAGTGAAAGAATGAGATGAAAAACCTGCAGGAAGATATTTTTCCTAAATAAGATTCTATTTATATAGGCCAAAATACAAAAAGACGGCACAGAGACAATTTGTATGCAAGGGCATTATATTATCTTGCCCTTCTGATGAAAGGGCTCAGCCTACCCCCCCCCCCCCCGTAGCCCCTATAAAGTTCTTGCGCGCAATTCTCATATGATAGCAGGGCTTACTTTTATTTGTGACTAAAGTACTATACTTATAAATCGCCACGAAATAGGCATATCCTATACCAAATTGACATGCAGTTCTGTGCAAAGGTTTAATATTTATTATTTTATTAATTAGCAAAACGATATAGCCGTGGATGGATATTCACGTGTACCATCACCGTAACATAATATAAAGTGCGTACACACTAAATTTCTATAAGTGGAAACTGGCGCACGCAAAGAGTTTTCGTGATGATGGCTCATGGATGAGATTTATTGAAGTACCCCCTTCCCCTCCCCCCTCCTCCCATCCCCCTCCCAAAAAAAGTAATGATAATAAATTATAAAAAAAAGAGGTTTTTACTTTGATCAAGGAGAGTTCTTTTCATTTCTTTAACGCGGTCACTATTAAGACAAAATAAGTACTCATGTACAAACTCAAACTCATGTAACTATCATGTTTAGTTTGTATTACAGAAATCTGCATGATGAACAACTCCGTTTTGCTCCATTATAGGAAGACATCTTGGGGTTCAAAGGTCATGTTAGAAAACTGTCATTTGTCAATGCAGTGTGACGTCATAGTATCACTTGGAGGTTTAAACTATTACGCTCCCGCTATTTTCTTGTTGGCATTTTTCAACGTGTGTGTAAACAATTTCGATTCTGAAACCAGTGCGGAAAATAAACATTGCAATAAATAAAAATAGAGTTAAGAATTCAATCATATGTAGCTCGGTCATATTTACACTTGCTCAAGTATACCCAGTTTTTGGTGTGAAAGAAAATTAAAATTGTCATGATCTCCGACAAGGAAAAAGATTTTCCATAGCTGTTTGAATAAGTTATTGGTAGAGCACGGACAATGGGAGGGCTTACCCTCTTCAAGTCCTTCTTGTTAGCTTTAATTTGCATAAATAATTTGCATAACTAATTTATGTCAGAAAATGAATAGAATGTCATGACTTGTAAAATATTTACAATGCTTCGATATGAAAACCTCCTTAAACTTATAAAAATAAAGAGTTTGTCGTATCAACCATAAGGCATCAAGGATTGACGTCACTGAACGGGTTGAAGAGGAGCGCAATAAAATGGACGAGTGTGCGTGTGTGTGTGTTTGTGTAAGCGGTGGTGGGGGGGGGTGGGGGCAGAATCTTCATGGAGTGGGTAAAACAGTAAAATTAAAGTCTAAAAGATTAATGGTATGATGGTAACAACCGGACGAGACTTAACTACACCCTGGTCAATGCCTCTCCATAAAGACTTGATTTGTGGAAAGTTCTAATCTTTACAATACATTTCAGTCCTCGAGGATTGCTGACATTTACGAAGCAATGCTAATTCTAGTCATTTCTCTTCCCGTATTGATCCTCTCCTCCACAGAGCCAAGTGGGTTGTCTCATTTCATGACATTTCGTTCGCGACTCGAGACAAACGGTTGTCAAATGGCACAATGAATTATATCAGGAACTTTACAAATGGATTGCTTTATTAAAAGCAGTCTACGTTTTATTGTTATGAACTCAAAAGGAAAATTCCCAAGACATCACCAATTGGAAGAGAACTTAACAAAGGACCGATGTCACGCGCATAATGAAAGAACAGGTTCTGAACACATTATATAACATTTACAGAAAAATGTTTCATAATTCTGTTAATTTTCATCGTTTAGAACATATCGATAATAATTGAAAATCTGACTATCACCGGGAAATTGCATTACTTCAATAACGGTAGCAAATATATAAACCCCAACTCACCCCCTTATCACCCAATCCACCCCCCCCCCCAAGGTTTTCTGTACAACTGTCGTGAAATTGTTATCATCATTATTATTATTTATCGACGTTTTCAAGTTCTTGTAATATCTACTGTGCCAAGTAAATGAAAACTGTACAATATATTTCAATGTTAAATTATTATCCCGTGACGAGCAAGACTGTTGTGATCATAACCACCTTGATTTCTGCTTAGCGAGAGAAAATCAATAAAAGCGAAATAATTCGTCGCCTATTCCAACGACATAATATAGTTGCTTAAAACCGTTTGATATTAGCAAACCGTAAAATTGAAATGTCATTTTTAATGGATTTTACATTCTATGTATCTTTCTCATCTCACGAAAACACCTATTTTCCCCAAATACGTGTTCCCTATATCACAAGAATCAGATTCCTTTCATCTGAAACACAATTTAGAAGTTGAACGGCTGTGAATAAGATCGATATTTCATGTACAGAATGACAGTGATTTTTTCGACTAAACTCAGACACGATACAACAGGAAAACAATAGAGCGCAGTGTATATAACAATAGAGAAGAATGGAGAATGAAGTATAACAACGGAAAACCAAATATAGAACAATAGAGAACTCTATAGAACGAACACAAAAGAAACGATAAATGAACGCTAAAATAATATGTATAGACTTTAATTGCATATGGAATATACTCGGCCCGAGAGGCAGTTTATTGTACAACGGTAAACTGTCACTTGTGTATGCGCATGGGAGAAGCCGAACGGCTTGTTACTTAGACCTCATGTCGGGGTGGTGTGGTGTTGGGGGGCTCTCCAAATTATAGTTTTAGCTCTTTTTGGATTTATCAATATTTGGAAGACGATTTAAGATGTAGAAAATCATTCATATTTCCTGAATGAAAAGCCCACCTTACTTTGGCCGACCAATGACCCACGACCTTCCAAGATTAGTCCTATCTAGTTGCATCACATCCAATGCCAGCGGCGTTAACGACTCGACCATATAACTGGTAGAAACACCACCAGTATATATGACATTAATATACTGCGAATGTAGATTATTTCATCTATAGCGAATCATCATTGAGAGTTCTGATCAACATATAGGAGGTCTATGACAGCCTAACAAAGCGTTTTAAGTTAAGATTCCGTTTGTTAAGTTTGAGATCCTTGTTTCTGCATCTGAATTTCAACTTAACTTCTAATTTGTTATGAGATGATATAACTTGTAAATGGCTGTTATCATCACTTCATGCGATAACGTAATAACTCAAACTTACTAATATTTTCGACAAATATCTTAACTGTTACAGATAAAAGTAACATACTCCATGCGGACATCCTGGTAACAAGTCAGATACGCCATGTGGACAGTCACATGCGCATATCATGTATCATAACCTCTTGCTTGTAGGAAAAGGTTATGTACAGGACGATAAATGATACGGTGTTCTCAATTTTAACCAAGGCAATAGATATATATATCTTGTGAAGAAGTACTTACTATAACTACAGATTATGAATAATTATATACTACTGATGAATATTTATATACAACGTTAATATGCGAGTTGATGTTTGTCGCATTTGGATTATTTCAAAAACAGACGAAATGTTTTACAATTTGGCATCCTTCTTTAAGGGTCTTGACATAGGTACACTTATTCAAACTAAGCTGTAAAACAGGACACACATCAAAATGGACATCATAGGACACTCGTTAATTTGGCGATTCCCCAATATAGAAAACTCAACAACCTTATAAAGTCGTAACTACAGGTCCAAAGCATTAGACCTTTTGAAACTCTAGAATTCTAAACATTAAAAGTACTGTTTATTTATTGACAAAAAAAAAAGTTGTACGGTTAATGTTTCACTACAAGGGTTAATTTAGATTCTTCGAGTAAATCCCCATAAAAAGTTCCCGTTTTCTTTTCATTTTTAGCCTACATTACATAAAATTTAACATATTTTTAATGTTATCCACACAGCAGTTCTATTTATTTATTTCCAAAGAAGATCGAAATAAAAAAAAAAAAATCAAAAATATTTCCCGTATACTTACTGTGTTGGTAGTTCTGAATTTCAAGCACTAAAGGTTGCCTACCGTTCGTTCGATCCGGACCTTGGTCTCCACTATAGCTTACTCACGAAGATGAACAAATTCGACAGATATCTGGAAACAGTTGTTGCAGGGATAGATTAACTGAAACAAAACGAGTCAATTTACCGGAGGAGCTTCTCGCGTTACTAAATAACCACAGGCTAATCTCAATAGCTGCCAGAAATCGAAGTATATAGATTAAATTGCCAACACGTCTCCCAAAAAACGCGTAGCAGACACACACGATAACCTTATCAAAGTTTTGCGTTACGAATTGCAAGTGCGGTCGTTAAGAGTGAGGTAGTAGCAAGAGCCAGGGAGAGGGAGCGAGAGACAGAGAGCGAGCAAGAGAGAAATGATTGAGAAGAAAAGAATGAGATGGAGTCTTAAAGGTAATGTCAATCAGGTGAAGATGGAATGAGATACAAAACAGGGGCGGAGTCAACCAATGACGCAAGAATGAAAAGGGGTGTGTCTTATGGCGATAAGAGTTTATTAAACTTTTAATGATTAAAAAAGCGAACAAAGGGGATAGGGTATAAATAAGGTAACGAAATGAGACCTGTGGGAAGTACATACGTGGGTGAACACACGCATGGGAGGGAAGGGTAAAGCAATTGTAAAGTATATATCATTCGTTACTGGTAAAGTTGTAATTTGAACCATCACGAGAAACGATAAACAAGTCTCGATGAACAGACAATGAAAAGAAAATGGATATATTGATCACATATCATATTTTATTATAAAAGTTGTTGGGACATCTAGCAATGATGACGTTTATTATTGCACATGTCCTTGTGTTGTTGACAGGTGTAATATGCGAAAGTCTTGTCTAAGAACCATCTGTAATATACCAGAATATGAAAGGACAACAAGAAGCATAAAAGAGATATTTGCTATTTGTACCTGGCATCATAGATAGCAATCCTTCTGTTTGTAAGTCCAGATTAATAATTGCGTATGTAACTTATAAGAAGAAAAACTATTCACTATTGACAACTAAATAGCTAACTGAGAGCACTGTCTATATTAAAGTTTCTTGCAATCATTTTTACATTCTCTTTTTGTTCTTTGAAGAAAAAGGAAGCCGTTAACTTAAAAGTTCAGAAATGGTGCACATGCAGGGTGGTGCTAGGTCTCATATATTCTTTATCTTCACTGACTCTACTTCTGCCCAAACAGTTCACAAATAAAATGTGCAGTTAACAAATTTCACCCAGTGCTCTGTATGACATGCATGTGAACAGGAGTGGAATGGGGCATGGTTAACTATATTGTTCCACTGATTCAACCCGAAAGCGCTTGGGAATCAAAACAAGTGGTGCGTATAAGCGCTTTGGACGAAACTCACCTTTTTTTGTGACCAAGATAACACTGGCTCCTTCTGGCTTTCTAACCTGGTGGGGCCTTCTCCGCGTTTGACCCAGCGGTACACCGGTCCGAGTCGATAAACCGTTAGGCTAATAAGCCCCTGTGTGTGAAAGAGCCTGAACAAGATCACACTTCAATCGATATATCAGAGTAAGAAAATGCCCTAGACAATAGCTTCATGTTCAGCTGAATGTACATTGTTTGTAACATTGCTGTAAATGACCAAATGTTAATGTATAGTCTCTTACACGACTCCACGCAAAATGTTCCTATAAATATATTTCAAAATTTTAATCCAGTCTGCAAAGAATTGTTCTGTATGTAGATGAAAGTATAACATTAATGGATGCAATGATGCATATACTGTAAAACAGATACCACGGCTGTATATTTGAATATGCAAGACTAATAATACTAGTTGAAAGATTAATTAAACCACATATTACATTTCTTTACCATTTGTGTTTGAATCTAACCACAGTAATGGGTAAATTTACATATGAATAATTTAACTGGAAGATTACTAAGGAGAGCGATCGATACGTCACTCTGATACACAAGAAAATAACAAAAACAGAAACAAAGGAAAGAAAATATAGGCCTATAAGAAAAGAGAAAAATAGATGGAATGGAATAGCAACAAAAGAATTTAAAAAAAAGATGTTGGTGAGTTGTGAGAGGGATCTGGTTTGTATTCTGAAAGTGGATTTGAGTCAGCGGGATTAGTGGGGATTAATATATTGGTAAGGTACTGATAAACAGTATGAAGGCTCTTCATAATGGATTACCATGATGCTGTTTAGTTTAATCCTTGGTTCTTTTTGGGAATAATCCAATATATCTACTTTAATGTCGTGAGGTTATAGGCGCATGGGTTTCTCTTGTTACTGAAATAGCTGATGGTTGCAATTATTTGTAGCAATTTTAATATTCATGCAGGTTTATATATTTGAAGAAAAAACAAACATGACAAGCTCATGACTTTGCAAAGGAGGTCATGACTTAAGTTTGTACTTTCATATATTTGGCCAAAATGAAGCGAGTTTAATTGTCAATTTGATCGAAATTGATTTAATTTAGACACCCACAGCTTTTCTCCTCTTCATTTTTCTGTTGTAATATATAACTACTGTTTTTGTTTTAATCATCAAACGGTAATTGTCGAATCATCAGTGTCTATGTATTTATTTTGTTCTGTATGGATGGTGCTTTAATAAACGTTATATCGACCAAGGCAAAACGCTGTTTAGGAGTAAAGTGGTTAAATTTCCGTTTAACAATTCCATTGCGCAGAACGATGCCCAGTGCGACAATGCGGAATCTCCGCCCCCCCCCCCCCGAGGTTTCTATCCGGAGGGGGCGAGAGTTCTTCGAAAGTTGATCAGCCTTAGCGAGATCTTCTGTATTAGTGTCGAATTAACCCCTGCATAATATACACAACAGTGGATTATACATACAATATAGTGAAATTTTGTTCCTCAATAAGATATTAGTAATTAATGCTATCTTGTAGTAAATTCGGAGAAGAGATGACGATATTGAAAATATAGTCCTGTCGTTTCACGTTGAAAACATGCACTTCGATGGTTTAGTTTGTTTTTAATTATAGTCAAAAAGTTTAGGTCAATCGAAAACAGATTTTACTATTAAAATGAAAATAAATGAATTTAGTTTCAAGTTTAAGTAGGTCGTCATCACATTAAAAAACGTTTAGAAGTTACATGCGCAATATATTAATATTGAGAGATTTATGAATGATTATAGAAACGAAATATTGTATCTTTTGAAGAGTAAATCGGATAGTGAAAGGGGGAAATGTCCAATTCTAGGAATTTCAAACTTAACCATCTACTCAAGTTATAGTGATTTATCATGTTTTTAACTTTTCCCAACATTTTGTTCACAACGGTCGTGTTAAATTATTTACCAATTTGTAGCGATTTGGCACGTTTTAAGCTGACTTTTAAGCATCGTTCTTACAAACCTATTTTGAACGATATACTACCTGCCATTGTAATCTATAATTTAAAGTCGATTCAACATACTCATTTCACCAATCCCTGGAATTGCTTTTTAGCTAGCTTGTTTTGCAACCTTCAGGTATTATAATTTCGAAGTATTAAAGAACAAGTTTGGTACAAGTTTTGATGTATATATATATATATATATATATATTGTTTGTGGTAACTTCTATACAGTACGGTTTTTAACCATTACACACACTCGATGTCACGAAGAGACTCACATTACCTGTTTAACTGTATTTATAGGCCTCTTAATTACCACCCACTAGTAAATAAGGCCATCCGATGATAGAAACTTTGATTTATCAATCCTTTAAATAGATGTTTTAACCTAAATTTGAGTCTAATTTTAAAATCACTTATCAATTAATTGCACTAAATGGAGTTGCACAGTGGGTGATTGAAGTGAGAGATTTAAAGGTGTGGTGTGGTGTGGGTTGAAGAAAGTAGCGGTGCGATCTATATTTAGTCTCCCTTCCAAATATGTGATGTTTATCACTGGAAGATAGATAACCTAAAAGGAATCAATAATTCAGGACAGGTCTGTGAATAAAGTCTTAATTTAAATACAATAGGATAAATTTGTCTGACAGCTTCACTTTCAAAGACAGGAAAAGAAGCGCTATTAAAAGGATTGTATAGGGGAAGCGTAAAACACAACGTAAACACCCTATTTTGTCAGAAGTGTGTACATGCTATTTCTTGTCGGCGGTTCTTACGATAAGGTAACAAGAATATCACACTATTGTTTTCTTAATTGGGTTTTGTTCCACTATTTCTCTCTCTTTTCTTGGCCTCAGTTTAATTATGACAAATATTTCACTGCTATTTTTTCTTTCATATTTGTTGTTTGTTGTTATCATCAATTGATAAACCCATCTTTTTGTTTACGCGTTTAGTCCTTAACCTATAAATTCATTAAGATTTCAAAATAAAATTATGTTTGTATTTGTGTGTTTCTATGTGTGTGTTATTTTTATCTGATCAACTTGCAATTAAAATCCTCGATTTTGTTCCAAATGATTTTGGCAATTTCAGACAGAGTTTTATACAACTCTATGTGAGTGTTATTCAAATACGAATCTCATCCCCATTGATTGATTGCTAGACGAAAACAACTCAATCGTGCAAACAAAATCGTCGCTCAGACACCTTTTCATTTTTTCATACTATTAGCAATTTACAAATCGTCCAAGAAAGTAGTGACTTCATCAAGGCTTAAATTTGATGTTAAATTTATATATTTTGTGACTTTGCGATGTACAACCTCATTTTATCAGCCATTCACACCAGTAGAATCACTAGATACGAACTAAGACACAAAGGTTCGGTTTTATATATATATATATATATATATATACATATATATATATATATATACATATATATATATATATTTATATATATATATATATAAATATATATATATATACATATATATATATATTTATATATATTTATATATATATATTAATATATATATATATTAATATATATTTTAAAAAAACCAGAGAAATAAGATGTGGCACATAATTGACAAATAAGGAGTATTGTTTTAGAAGTTATATTGGAATTTTCAGTCCCCTGGGACCTTTGTCGGCAATCTCTGTTGAGGCCGGTGGTGTGTGACTTAATACAAAGGACCCAATCGATTTCTTTCTTCACGTTTATGTTTCGTTTCGGATTTGAAGTTCGAGGCAAAGAAAGAACATTTTAGGTTTCTGAGAGAATGTTTATATATGTTGAAATGTTCAGAAACGGGGAATCCTGCAAAATTGCCACGAATAGTGTTTTAATTGCCATGATCTTCAAATCCGTAACTGAACGAAAACGAAAAGAAATCGATTGGATCTTTCGTATTCTAAGTCAAACATCACCGGCCTCAACAAAGACTTATTTACCATATGTAGCTTTGCAGCCTCCATTAACTAAATTGATGAATGTGATCTTAATTTATTTAATGAACGAGTGTCCGAATGTCTGTATCTGTAATTGTATGTTAAATATCGGAAGAGGAACTCGTTAAGCTGCTTTAAAAGTTTGATTTCTTTAAGCTGGGTAGGTTCCTTTAATTTCACACCGTTCTTTCAACCTGAGTTTCTCTGTAGCTGTTTCTCTTCGTTCTTATTATATATTTTCTTTCTTTGTTACTTTCTTAGCCAGCGGTTTCATTCCTTAATTACTTCATGCATCTGGGTTCAATGAAGATTTGCTTCGTGATATCACGCGGTTAGCTAAATTTGATTGTTTTATTAAACCATACAAATGCAAGCTTTCGGAGTCCTTTGGGATTAAACTTATATACCTGGAAGATGGAACATAGAGAATTCCAAGAATTTCAAACTGGTGTAACAACCACTTTGTGCAAAGCTGCACGAATTGAAAGTATTCATAAGGACTTGTACATTTCAGGTGATATGTAGGTGATTGTGTCATGAAAGTCATTTTCTGTGTTATCAGTAAATGCCACGTTCACACTTTACACGATAAGATACGATATCATAATGTATGCTTACACTCCATGCGATAATTGTATGTGATAAATGCATGGCCGACGTCGTGGTATCTTAGCGAGATTGTTTGTGATGCAAAACACTCATGTTGAACAGTATATAGGCTTACACTTCGCCAAACGATTTTACACTAAATTAATGATATTTTGAACATTTCGTGACGAAATATTTGCAACATAGTATTGAGAGATAATTGACATGATGGACTTTATTGTCTATAGAAGGATATAATTTAATCAAACTACGTCACGCTTTATGAACAATAAGCAAAAACAGGATAGAATCGAAATAAATCAGTTTTCATTTCTCAAATAGTATCATTCATGTATGAACTACTTATCTTAAACTGAGTAACTTACTCGCAGATGTGTCTGGCCATTTATTATTGGCAGCATATAATCAGCTATTGTTTCTACACAACAATAGAGTATTTGTTGTTGTATTTCACGCAGTTGACGTGCAAATGCTCACACTGGATATTTGATGCATTCCGTAACAATTTGATTCCTCTTTTGAATAATGAGAATATATCCACCACGATACAACTGTCATTGATTTCATTCTGTATACTGCCCGCATCTTGAAACTTATAAGACAATCACTTTGTATAGTCCGTTGGGTTGGCCGGATTATGAGATGAGGTACCGTATGGGGCTATGGGATTATTGGGAATGGGGATGGGGTTATGGGTAAACGAGTTACAAGAAGTCCAGTTGAAGAACGTGGTATATTAAATACCAGAGAAGTTGCTTTGCTTGTTTATAGAACAGCTGTAATTTCTAGAAGTGCGCATCCCTATAAATCCCTCGTCAACCCACGTAACCATCTAGCTTCACCTCCAATGTGATCAACTTTGTTAAAGGTTATACCATACATCAAAACGTCAAATACTAATCTTTGCTAAATATATCAGTTCTGCGGTTCTAAACTTTGATGATAAATTGAATATATCAGTCACTCCTCTCTTCTTTTCCCATTTCCTTCAGGAAATGGTAAAATTAGCATCTTTATAACAATTTAGTTGAAACTTGGGGTGAAATATAACAGAGACCTATTATCGCTTCAACTTCTACTCTCTACCTTAGAAAATACCGTTCCTAGTTATTATGATCTATAAAGTTATTCCAAGTAGACGAAAATGTCGCCAAATTATACCCGATAAATAATGATTATAGAAGCCACTGGGACATAATTAAGTTAACTTAAAGCAGAAATAGCTCACGTTTATATGTGTATAGCTATAAATAATTATATTCATTGTCATATTGAGCTATGGAATTATTGTTCACATATATAAGGGTCCGTGTAACCTTTGATTTGACAAACAAGTGAAGTACGTTCACCAAACATTGTATAATCTAAGAATGAGCTATATTCAAGAACACAACTTAACTTGCATTTCCTTCATTGTCTGTTCAAATAACTCAATTGGAATATTTTCAATATTTCGATGAAATTGTAGGACACTATACCATTGAGACTATGAATCGGGAGATTGACATCATATGGTTGACATATAGTCGTGTTGAATGCTTCTTTATTCTGTTTGGGGAGATGCTTGTTTCTCCCATGAGACGTTTTGCAGTAACGTATTCATTATTTTACCTAACGAACGTCGATCTGCTTCTCTTAATCATAGAGTTTGTACCGACCATAGTTCGTGTCCCCATCGCGTGAAGACTTGAGAACGCATAGCTTCGATTTCAGTGTAATGACACCAATGATGTCTAACCGGAGGGGGAATGAGTTTTCTATAAGTAAACTAAACTTGTTTTAGAGGATCAAATGATGTCAGTTTCTTAATTATTACAGCAGTATCACGTCTATAAATTCAAGACCTACATGTCAGCAGTTTGTTTAAAGACGTAGCCTACGCCAGTTTCATATCGCAGTATAGGTATAGGCTTAATTAGCGTAGTTAAGCCTAAACTTGCAGTGGTTTCTGATAGCAGTTTGAAGCATTATTGGCTGGAAGAGTATAGATTGTGTAACGTTTGTGTAGAATAAAATCAACAGTGACTAACTGACGGCGCAAAGGATGAAAATTCGACTTGATTCGTATAACTTGTGTCAGGGCGCAAGGGGTGGGGGGGGGGCTGGTGATAGGGACGCGGTAATATATAAAGGGCACAGTGTACAGGTGGCGACAACGTGTTCCTTGGAAACGTTGTATGTGGACGGGGAGGACGTGAGAAGACCCGAGCGGGTATCAACTGATGGTAGAGGGAGGCGGAGTCGGGGGGGGGGGGTTGTGATGTCAACATTATTTGTGTGATGTTTGTAATGAAACTCATTCTTTTAAGTATCTAAATGCTTATGATATAAATCAAGGTTTACCTTACGATACGACTTATGGACAAACAGAAAACACGCACACGGAAATTATGTCTGTAGATAAGTTTTCTGACTTTAATTAATCCTGCGACCCATCGAACCATTTTCACTACCTGCGTTTGGGTCGCTCACCATGGTTTACGGGCCGTCGGTTTAAAACTACTGTTGCCTAAAGGTACTGTTCGGTAGGAGTAAAATTTATTCCATAAAAGTGGTTATCTTGAACACTTGAAAGCGGTTGAATCAGGAGTGTTGCTTGATGGTATAATGTATCTATATATAAATAAAACCCTTTGCTACTACGAGAAAGCTCTTGGTCAAGTTTTGTTGAAATGATTTACTTTCCTTTCATAATCTTCAATTTGATTTCTCTTTGTATAGGGAACACTTAAAACGCATTGCCTAGCAGTCAATGTACTCCAGTCAGAGTACAAAATCCATTTGAAGAAAATTTACTCAAGATAGATACGACTGGTCCACGAGAACCCCCCAAAAAACTGGATCCACTCTCAACCCCTCAGATCGAGTCTGTAAACACGTGGTTATAGCGTTATTACGCCATGAGTACCACAAGCCCCTTGGATAGATAATTCAAATGAATATTTCAAGTGTTGTAATAACTGCCTCAATGTGGATTGATGACAACATTATATATGGGATTTTTCTTTGTAATCGTCTTAATTCTGTCATGAAAGACTCATGTTGTTTTCTGTAAACTTTTATCTTTGTAACCATTTGGCATAAAGCAGGGTTGGTGATGATGATTTGGTTTACAACCATCTTGTAATGCGGTCGACAATTCCTTAACTCATAGAATTTAGGAAAATTGCAAAAATAGTTATTCATTTTTTTAATTTTTTAAATCGAATCCACAGTGATGTAGTTATTCGGTTGTAAGAAGTACTATATATATCTATAAACTAATAAGCTTGACGTACTGACGTAACATGAATATTCATACACAATTTACAATTGTTATTGTTTTAATGTAGACTACGCTGTTGTTATCGTACCTGTTGAAAACGTCACATAAATAGGACTTACTGCAAACCAATCACCTGGAATTACTTACGTTACATGAATATTCAAATATAATTGTTAATGTTTTCCATGCAGCCTTCAGTTGTATAATCCTATGTCACGCCTATGAAAACGCCGTGAATGTTGCGCGTACTGATTGTAACCAATAAGCATGGATTAATGACGTATCCACAGAGTTTAGTTTCTCTCCAAGTGACAAGTACTCTTGAAGATGATATTTAAAATGGAAAGGTCATGGAATTAATGAAGTATTTAGCCTAACGAATCTGCCCAAAACGGCGACAATTTAAATGTTAAATACAAGTTAAGCCCCACTGTTTGGGCTAATATAATGATTTGCTGTGAAAGAAGTTAAGGACTTAAAGTGTTGAAAGAATTTCAGTCTGTAGGTCCCTGACAGCTGGTTCGACAGTTCCCAAAGCGTTGTGTAAATAGTGTTTTTTTTTGTGCCTGATTCCTGGCTGACATATCATCTGATGACTGACTGCCTCACTGACTGACCCATATATGTAACTGACTCACTGCCTGCTTAACCGTTGACTGAATAACAGTCTGAAGAACTATGTGCCTATCAGATGTATGTCTGAATGTCTGGCAGACTAACTGACTATCTGTCTGCGTAATGACTGAATGACTGTCTAGCTTGTTAAATGACTGTCTGTTGGAAAGACTAAGTATCTATCTGCCTGCCTGATGACTGACCGACTATCTTGTTAAATGACTGTCTATATGACACATTAAACGCCTATCTGCCTGTCCAAATGACTGGTTGACTGTCTTGCTAAATGACAGTCTGTCTGTCTGTCTTTGTCATTGACTAAGCGTATATCTACCTATCTCATGACTGACTGACTGTCTTGTTAAATGACTGTCTGTTGGAAAGACTAAGCATCTATCTACCTGATGACTGACCGACTGTCTTGCTAAATGACTGGCTGTCTGATTGACTAACTATCTATCTGCCTGCCTAATGACTGACTGACTATCTTGTTAAATGACTGTCTATCTGACACACTAAGCGTCTATATGCCTGCCCAAATGACTGATTGACTGTCTTGCTAAATGACTGTCTGTCTGTCTGTCTGCCTGTCTGTCTTTGTCATTGACTAAGCATCCATCTGCCAGCCTGATGACTGACTGACTGTCTTGCTAAATGACTGGCTGTCTGATTGACTTAGTATCTATTTGCCTGTCTAATGACTGAATGACTGTCTTGGTAAATGACTGTCTATCTGACACATTAAGCGTACATCTGCCAGCCTGATGACTGACTGATTGTCTTGCTAAATGACTGTCTGTCTGTCTGTCTGTCTGTCTGATTGACTAAGCGTCTATCTGCCTGCCTGATGACTGACTGACTGTCTTGCTAAATGACAGTCTCCCTGTCTGTCTTTGTCATTGACTAAGCGTCCATCTGCCAGCCTGATGACTGACTGACTGTCTTCCTAAATGACTGTCTGCCTTCCTGATGACTGACCATATTGTTGAATAACTGTCTAACTGCCCGAATGACTGTCTGACCTGATTTTCTTCACTTACTGACTTTTTCCAGACAATCTGCATCGTTCATCAAGTACTCTTTCTTAAATAAATGTTCATGTCCAAACTTGCGTAAAAGAATGTTAATTATATTTGAGTTGATCGTAAGATAACAATCGATAGTAAAAGAATAGACCTCCGTATGACGTCGAAAGGCTTCATTAAGAAATGACATCAAAATTCCCAAATGTAAAAGAGTGTTTGAAGGGTTGACTAGATGGCTCCGTTACTAATCCTCAATTCACCTTACGAATGCAGTTTCTGACGTGTCTTAGTTTGTATGTGAATGTCAAACTGTCTTGGGGGACTAATGTAAACACCGCAACGTTCGCCAATGTACTATCGTGACGATCAAAACTAATCAAAATTTACATTTTAATTGGACAATTTGGTTTCTGAAGTTCTGATGAGATCATTTTAAAAGTAAAGAGTTTCTCCCTCTTTACTCCTGTCCTTTTTCAACTGTCAGAAATTGTATTTGGATCTGGTTTATTAAGTAGAGACTGATGGACAACGATCCATGTCAAAGGTCACACATACCCCCCCCCCCCCCAACACTATTATACGAAGAAAAAACCCAGCTGTAACATTCAGATAACTGGATTCATGTATGAAGACTAACATCTGTCACTATACAAATCGTTTCAGGCGAAATAGTAGCTTTTTGCATTAATGTTAATACAGATGACCAAGCAAAGCAATCCCACCAAACATAAAAAAATCCTTACCAAACATTGAAATTCTTTACCAAACATTTACAAACGCTAGCAACCATCCTCAATCCCTAGAACACATTTAAAATACCTACCAAATACCTACCATACCTATCAAACTCTACAATATCTACCAAACATCTAAACTCCTTACCAAACATCTACAATCACTACCTAACATCTAAAATTCCTAACAAAATGCCCAAATTTCTACCGAACATCTGCAATACCTACCAAACACTCACAATTCTTACCATACATTTACAAAATCCATACCAATCTTCCGCAATCCATACCAAAGCACTGAATATTTACCAATTCATACAATTCCTGGTACACATCTGAATTCCATACCAATCACTCTAGATCCCTATACCAAACATCTACAATCCCTATCACAAACATCAACAATCCCTACTAACAGTTACAATCCTTATCCAAACATCTATAATCCTTATACCAAATATCTATAATCCTTGTACCAAACATCTAAAAATCATATAATAAACATGAACAAACCTTGACAAATATCTGAAATCCATACCAGACATCTGCAAACCTTTTAGCAGACTACGACACATCTATAATTTAGCATATATGGATATAAAAATCCGAGCTGAACTTGATACTGTAATTAAATGCTGACGGACTATCTGTTTTTATAGATGCAGAGGATGACCCATGCATACACCTTAACTGGGTGAAGAAATGTGAAATATGGCTAACAGTTTTCTTGACGTCATCATAAATGTGGAATATTGATTCATACTATACTTACACTTCAAATGTACAAGATATAATAATCTTGATTGGTACTTTGTGTACAAAAAAACGCAACAGACTTTTCACTTTCATCATGTTTCAGTTATTTTGCTGGTCATTATACTTAGCTGCTTCAAAGTCATTTGCCGTAAACATAGATTTAATGGATTTATCGGTCTCCAAAAAATTGATCCAAAAGCAGTTACTTTAGAAGAGGTAAGCCTTCCTGCAGATGAAAACAATCTTGCTATTTACAGCAATTCCCCTTAAGAAATATCTGTGTGGATTGGCACAAGATATTGTGTGCAGCGATATTTTTGCAGTTTGAGACGAAGACCTAACCAATAGTTTGTTTCATCACCGTAACTGTTCCCCTAATATGTTTTTTGAATTTGTCTCTATGGGTGTACATATTTGGCAGAAATCTTTTGCATCTGACGAAGTATCATAATATAAAACGTTCAGATATTCACCAAACATGATCTCCTGATCTGAACTTTTACGATAACATGCCAAAGATTTTTTTACAAGTTCCAATATCTTCATTACTCTACATTTTTGAAATTCAATATCATTTCAATCTAACCATTTCTCCTTCCCGCTGGTTGCTCCACAAATTTACGGAATCCGTGTTTCTGTGAACAATTTGTGTCTATCAAATTCATCAATTATTTGTCCAATTCTATTTACTGGTTGGCTCGCTCATTAATCTAATATTCATTTACCTGTTGGTATAGGTGACCCACATCCCACGGTCATTCTGGCACGATTTGGTAGACATTTGGGGAAATCAAACTCTTAAATTAAAGAAAGAAGAAGGTTTTCAAGTAGAGGCAGTTTGTCCAAAGAAGGTAGAATAAAGGAAAAAACAGAGCAGCAAACCGAATGAGAAATTTTTGCGGTGGTTTTTATTTTAATGTCTTACTGAATTAAATCAAATTTGTTTATGAAAAGACAAGGTTTTTGAGATAATTTGAAAATAAATGAGAACACGTTGAACATGTTGGAACGTGAAGAGAAAATAGTAACCGCACATATACTTAGTGTCTCTCCACCACCCCCCCCCCCAAACCTGCCCCTTCCTCTCTCTATCTCGTCTGTCTCTATCACATTAGAATTTTGGTGACACCTGGTTAATCCACTTCTATTTGACATTCCTAATGGCTGTCTTGCCAGGAATGGGGATTAGTTGCGGAAGTCCAGTAAACTAGTTTCTGCCATACCAGACGCAAGGTTGAATTACATATACACTGCCTTCACAATGTGAGTAATCCCCTCTTCCTGCGTTAGCCCTTCTTTGGGCATACGGAAGTTAAATATTAATATATCGAAATTCCACAAAATGTTGTGATCTATAAGAGAGAGAGAGCTTCTTTACAAAGAATCATTCAACAATTTGTTTCACAAATTGGTCGCTACAAGCGTTTAGCTTCATCCGCCCTATTTCTTAATTTTCTTTCTTAGTGTATACAAATATTTAGAAAGCAAAACATGTAAGTGACAACCCTCTTATTTCATCTTCCGAACACGACGGTCGTCTAACAATCATTTTCTAAATCATCCCTAGATATTTCTCTCTAGCCATTTTTACTTTTTATTTATGGTACAAGCCTATCCCTCCCTGACCGTCACAGGCTTAGATTTGATTACAGTCTTAATATAAACAACTGTCATTGCCGCAACAAAAGAGACCTTCCACAAAGGGAGCCGTTAATGCTTCCACTTGTTTTATCTTATTCTTTACGTTGGCCCATATGATTTAGTGCCCATTGAATTATGTTTCTCTCGATGGCGCTTGACTTCAAGCAGTTAGATTCTTCTTTCTTAACATTGTTATTCCTATAAGGGTTACACTTATCCCATTATGGGGTAAAAGAAAGGGAAAATTTGGGACAGTCTTACAGAAATACTCTCAACGGACGCGTACTCTAAATTTGCTAATTTTACTTCATTACTCACAGTACAGGTGGCGTTAAGAAAATAATCACCTTGTTATCAGAGAGTGTAGAATCGATTTTATCGAAGAATCAAATCAATCAATAAAGAAATGCCGTAAATAGGGACCAAAAGGGTTCAGTTATTTATTTAGACACAATGCGAATGCTACAAATAACGAGTTTCCTTTACGTAAGAAGAGACACTTAGAGTTGTAAACTATGGCTGAGCAATAGTTAAAGGTAGATATAACATCATTAAATGGAACAATTTCGAATCGAAAGGACCTTAAGGGGAATCAGAACCGTTTGAATGTCATCCAAAATGGAACTCGTAAATTAGATAATGCAGTGGTTGAAAACGTTTATATTATAACTTGGGATGTTTGTCACACTTAGAGCAATATTGATAGATAAAGTCGTTGCCTAACATTACACTGCAGTGAGCAATCTGAAGCCTAGTGTTATTGTTTTGCACACGTAGTTATGTGTTTACTAAAGTGTTTGAAATCTTATTACACAGCAAATTATGATTACCATTTTACTTTGGAGCTATCATTTATTATGGACTATCATTTGTCATTCCTGGGTCTCACTATCTTGTTATAATGTCTGTAGGACGTTAAGCGTTAACAATGCTGGTAACTTTCACGTGGATTACGGATAATGTATATTTGCCTAATACGAAACAAGACTAGATCCTTAACATGATAGCAAATAGATAAAGGCCTACATATGAACTCAATTCCACAACCTTTCTATGTCCTCATAGCAAAAATAAAATGTATGGTATATCCAATTGAGAAGTATCTCATTCGGCTATACAAAATCAAGTAATAAACGCTTTAAAGCTGACATATTCTGGAGATTTTTCAAGTCTCTGAGAGGTTGCAAAGCGGCCTTTAAATCAATTTAAATACACTTTAGACATCCGCAAACGAAATAAAGATCACCTTGAAAGGGTGGCTGGCTTAATTAGCAACTTCAGTTTGACACAGCCTACATATATCTTTCAAGTTTTTAATACAACCACCTGTGCCTCGGAGGAAGCTTGAAAAATAGAAGACCGCAAAACTCTTCTTGTAAAGTATACATGATTAGTATATAAAAGACGTTTTTATTGTCACTGATTTTAAAGATCTATTTTATCGTACTCAATTTCAAGAGCAGTTACCTGCATAAGCTATGTAGATATCTGTTAGATCGTAGAAGGGAATGTTACAGATTATCCCAAGTAGTCAGTGGAAATACTATTTTATTTTGCAGACACAAAAAAAAATCATATATTGAATTAAAAGTTTAGAAAAAGATTTTGTTCACCCTTTTGGAATAATACCTTCCAGTTACTTTATTATTAGTTTAGCAACTGTTGTGAGTGTTCACTGCAGGCAATTGTTTGTGTTTTGTGGACGCCATTTAAATCGACGCGCATTGTTCATGTGATGCTACTATGATGTGATTGCGTCATACATCGATATGTGACGGATTTCTTTACATCTAATTTTCGATATGAATATTGTTGTATTTAAAGAGCCACTATAGTTTATCGGTTGTCCCCTTAAAGGACTGATATGTCAAATAAACCAGTGGTGTGTACAACCGTCCGCCACCTACATCTACTCCCCTCTTCGACCCTCCCACTATAGCATAAAACGTGTTACATTAATGCTTTGCCCATTTTAGTCGAAGAAATAGATGATTACATTAAGAGTAATATTTGCTTTCTGAAGATGAAGTGATGGAAGGGAAGAGGAGGGCTTGGGTAGCACCAGCAAATATATAGCTACCGAAAATTCACCAGATTCATTTCTCTAATCTACATATTTATGATACGAAACAAAATCAAAGAAAAGGTTTAAGATATACACGACAATCATTGTCAATAATTGGTTTGTATGTGGAAGGAAATACGGCGATTTGGACAAAGACGTTATTTGGAGAGGGATTCACTGCCTCTATATATGAATATAGTATTTGACGAGCTTAACGTTACCCTTTCTTTTATTTGGTTTTCAATATCCGTGTCCTCTTGTAATTGTTTTAGTCAAATCGGTCAAATGTGCTATTAGGATCACAGAAAGAAGTGAGGATACGTGTAATATAAGCAAATGCATCAAGTAGGTTAGAAGGTTGCTTGCGATACTCCAGTTCTTTCTGTAATCTTGGTAGCACATGCTACAGAATTAGCGGGTTTATCAGCACGATCCAGTTTTTACTGTGCGGTACAAAACTCTAAGATTTACAGTAATTACTGTAATCTCTGTATGAATCGGGTGCAACATGCAAATGTATCTACGCCATTGACAGTCGCATAGGAGACGTTCTACGTTCTTCTTTATTTCTTCAGTGCGAACTTTTGTATAGTCGAATAGGATGAACTTTTATTTGGTAAATATCTCTTACATTTATACCTGTCCTACTTAACAGATATGGATGTGGGTTTGACATATTTATCAATACTTCAGACGTTTATTGGACAGGTGAGAGCTGAGTCAATGCGGGAACAATGGTCACAGGTTTCGGAAGAAATGGAAAGCAAACATCTGTAGCTTTGATTAATAGGCCAATAGATATTACAATTAATGAATAGCAACCCTGAATAAGAATCATTATTTTTTCATACAGGAAAAGTAATAGTTGGATGTATCTTCAGGTTGTGCTTAATTAATAAATCAATCGTGTTTTCCAGAAGGACTGTAGTATAGACTGAAATGAAAGCAATTTGTAAGACGAAATGTATGAAGCACTTCTTTCCAACAAGAGAATAATTGCTTTGATGTAATTGTATTGATATATTCATATATATATATATATATATATATATATATATATATATATATATATATATATATATATATATATATATATATATATATATATATATATATATATTGTTGGCGTTATGCTCAATGCGCATGAGTAGTTGCAAAGTAGCTCAGAGGTATTTTGGGTACTTTATCCGCGATAACAAAAACAAAATATAAATATTACAATTGGTATATTTCTATAAAATAAATAAAAGGCAGTTGCTTCTTAATTTATAATCATCCGCCCAGAAGTACAAGTATTTCCAGTGTCCAGTGATAGGGAACAGCCATTTTATAATCAACAATGAACCTAGTGTCCATTCTAGTATAATGACGTCATATTGATGTCATCCGATGGGTTCAACATCGAACTCTGCTTTTTTTTACCTGTTTCCAAAGTATAAAAAAAAACACGTTGCAACTCCGATTTCCTACCGAATATTGTAGGATTCAATCGGCTTGCCTATAAAATTGATTAGTTTTGAATAAAGTCACAAGTTGCCTCAAGTCAAAATGGCGTCTTTTGCCGAACGACCAGTAAAATTTAATGTGAACTTTACATCGAGGGAAGAGAGATGGTTTCTGTAAGAGGATTATTGCATTGCGGGGACTTCTAATTTAATATCTTTAATTGGTTTGTTCCGAATCTCCCAAGTAATGTCTCCAGGAGCGTACAAGGGAAAGAAAACTAAATCACTTGATACAGCTGCATATACAGAACATAGGATACCACGAGGTAAATATCAAGGCTATAAGGTTTACATGGTCTGGTGAAACGGATTCGGAGATCAGTAGCGTCACGTGACACTGCTCAGGAGTAACTATGGTTTGCAGATTTTTGGTTTGCAAAGACAGGTCTACCGCCAATCATAAAAGAGATTACAATATTAGACGCTAGTTTGTAGCATTTGTTTATTTTACAATAAAGATTAGTAATGCTTTAGCTGAGCAACCAGCCCTGTAATTCCACTGAAGGAATATGTCAATTTTGGCATGCAGTATAATTTGCGTAAACAAACAAATGATTTCTAGGGCAATGTTGATTGCAAATTGCTGAACGGAAAATGCACTTCAATGCATTCGAAATAGAACAATGCTATTCATATTTCAGAAGAAAAAAATATATTCAAACACTTCTCCTGAAAAAGTCCATATTTACATGTATATTATTACAAAATCTCAATTTTACGCACTGTCTATACCTAAAAATAGTGTAAATGTTATTGAATGTTATCGCCCATTCATTACTGAAGAACATTTATATATCTGCAACGAAGAAATCGGTCCTCAAATGAAGACCATGTTCTCGGCCGACACTCTCAACTACCCAGGTTCTATATCTTGCAGAAATATAAAATCTTCGGAACAATTATGATTCAATTGTTGTCGTAGGAACCAAAGTTTTCTGTATTTGATGAAATCGATGGAATCTTGTGTTTCATGGTTCAATCTCCTTGCGTCTTCTGCTAATGTTCTGTTTTTTCCAATCTGCCGGAAATTCCAAACCTGACATAGAAGTTGTAATTCTTCTTGTCGTAATTTTCGTTGTCGTAAACATGTTGGATTGCTCATGATAATCTTACGTCATACGGTTAACGTTTTTCAACAAACTAACACAGCACTTGTCACAACAGGCAAGGTGAAAACAATTCCAATACATTCGTGACATTAATGAACTTGACGTAAGGTAATTCAAACCACTTTGCTTCCTTTTTTTGTTTTCTAAGATCGTTAAAAGTAAAGGTACTGGAGCGGAATAATCTGTCTGAAATAATCTCTGGAATTATTTTTTCCGTTTTGTTGCTATAAACTAAGGAATTAAGGAGTACGTCTAGTCGTGTAGACATGTTACTTTAATCTCAGTTCCTTACCATCTTTGAGAGCACTGAATTTTGGTCCGCTTCGTTCAAGGATATACTCAGTTGGTCTTTACATTGGAATATAAATTTTTCAGTTTTAATACTTTCATAAATACAATAAATGCAGGCTGATATGCACTAAATTTATAACTTCAGTTACGCATTCACGGTATATATATATATATATATATATATATATATATATATATATATATATATATATATATATATATATATATATATATATATATATATATATATATATATATATATATTATATTAAGAGAGAGGGAGAGAAATATAATAAGCCAACCACATTTGCTTATATTTAATTTAACAATAGTTAGTCAACACAGTATAATCCAGGTTTACAGTGTATAAATAATTCATTTCTCTAAAAGTTTTCCCTTTTTTTCTCTCATCGTTTATATTTTGAATAAATAATTCTTTGAGCGATAATTAATACAAGTGTATTAACATTAATGATACTATTGTAATGTTTTGCTTTGAATAAAGGTAGCTACATTTTTTTTTAAATTTTGACGTAGATGCTGAAACATACAATACAAACACTAGATCATTGAACACATTCAAAAAAGGAATAATAATTCACAAATTCTGTGTTAAATAAATTATGACCTTTCCACAACGAGAACTACTTCTTCATAAATATTTTAGTTTAAAAATTTTATTGTTTTTCTATTTTTTGGCTCCTAAATCCTTTCAACATTTTCTATGAATTATGAATGTATATGTTATGCTTATTTTCCTTTTTGCATTTTTAACCTCAGGGCAAAGTGTTAAAATTCAACTAAATTCATTATTAGGATGTATGAAATCTTATAAATGGTTAACATTTAAAAGATTATTTTAATCCTTTGCGTGTTTGGAGTGTATTAAGAAAGTGTCATATCTGTATATTTTATTTTGTCAGTCTGTCTAATAACAGAATGATACGTTTAACATCTCGGATAACTATAGCTAGTTTTTATGTAAGGTTTAATATATACTAACTGATCACTCAGCAAAGTAAGTCATTAAATTAATGAAGAGCGCTCTCTACCATAACTTAGTATGTATATATATATATATATATATATATACCACAATTAAAAATATATATAAATTTCATCAATTTCCAGTCGATTAATATCAGCTGATTGCTTGGAATTACATATTTACCCTATCAAGATATGAGCAGGAAGAGATCATAATTGAGCACAGCAGTTCCTATTCCACGCGTCAGCTCTCGTTGCGTAGTTTGCTTATTTCTCTAAACGAATTTCTAAAATGAATACATTGAGTTTCCTTAAAATCTCCTTTTTTGTCTCCATTAATAGTGTTTCCTTCACTTCAACGACCAAGCATCCGCACTAAGCATGATGACTGCACCGAACATGATGTATGTCTCATTAATGTCTCTTACTGGCCATGTTTTAACCTTTCGGGCAGATATTCTAACCTTGTATATGATATGTATTAATGTACACTCGCTAGACCAATGGTCCACAAACTTTCAGTCCTTCGAACCAGTCATATTCTATGTAGCCTCACCGTGACCCACCAGATCCGCACTTCTCGGTGATCATATTGCATGAAAACTATAACTTGAAGTATGGACTTGATGTTAAAGAAATACACCCCCCCCCTCCCCTCCCTCACGTTTCTGTCGTGTTCCATTTATACTTTACTGACCGTTTTAGCTACACCAGTATTTCATTGACTTCTCTCGTTGTTCCCTCTCACGTAACAATGAGTTTACGTCATCGCTGCCCTAAATAACACATAAACTGTGTACAAAACTGTCATATTGAATTAGATCAATTTCTTCCACTAATAAAGACTGAAGCCCAAGTAGTTAACGGTACTTAACAAATAGTGAAACAAAAGTAATCAACAGACGCACACTGGAATGGTGCTTTAGTTAATAAAAAATATGGTAAGAAATCGGTGATAGGTGATCGAACTCAAAGGTATCCTCAATTTGACCAATTTTCTGACCTTCGACCTCAAATCTGACAAATACATGTCTTCAAAATTGTTTACCCTGTTTTCTGTTTTCATTACTTCATACACTTCAAATGCATCATCACTTCAATTTCAGGTCAATTTAGTTTCAATGAAGCTTCACAGTTCTGATCTGTCGCCATCTATTTTGGAAGTTATCACACGTTCGTTCAATAGGTAATTGTCACATCATGTAACGTCATTAAAATTAAAAACGAATTGAAGTGATGTATTTTTTTCTCACATATGGCAGACGATTCTAGGATTCTAACCGAATTAACGAAATTAATCTGATTTAAAATATCTGTATACAATTTTGAAATCCGGTGATGGTGAAATACAAATAAAGTAACAAGAATGAAGTAACGGATAGAATAAGGAGAGGATTACCTCACGGCTTTGTTTTAATGCGAAATTAATATTGTATTATTTTATATGCAAAGCTATCTGTATGTTAAGTTATAAACGAGTTATTCAGTCAATGACCGATAATCGTGTTAATCTTAAAAACGACAAATTTCGAACGTGTTTGCAAAGCTTCTGTCAGTCTCGCATTTAAGCTGTCGTCTCTGAATTTGAATTAAGGATTTAGAAACGATAGCCTATATTCTATGGCGATGCTATGCTACGCATCAAGTTGTTAAGCCTATTATTAAATAAATTAAAACATTTTTTTTTGGGGGGGGGGGTTCGGGGAATAGTTTGTATAGGTGACTCAATTATTCGATTATGCCCCAAGCCTTGTAATAAAAAGACGACTTTGATGGCACTTCTTTATTTGGATAATGTTGCAGAACGACAAAACTACTGCTAGAGTTCTATTTTTTTAAGTAATTACCTATGAAATGACGCGAGCTCTTCATTCAATGTGGCTAGACTATAGTAAATCTAGCTTACAGACCAAGTAGCACGAATTTCGATAGAAACACATGTGATATTCATGACCTCAAATGAACATGTTTACATAAATTACAAAGTTGTTAAGTACAAATGGTGTTGGCTGTCATCCACCCACGAACGGCCGGGGTCGGGTGGGGTGGGGTGGGATGGGGTGGGGTGGGGTGGGGTAGCCAATGAATTAATATTTACAATAAAGTCTCTTCTGCAGGGTTGATATTATCTGTTCGTTGATTTATGTGGCTGCATAGTTTTATCGCGAAAACAGTTTGAAATTTTGAATACACTTTTTGAAACTATCTGCATGTCAATGAGGGCCGGATGTCAGCGTGAAAGTGAGCTGAAAAAATGTATTTTTTGTTTAATTTTTACCTCATTTTGCCCTGGAGGCTGCTACTTTTCTTCATTTTTGTATTAAATCCTAGCCGCCGGAACACGTGATCAGCTGAAGCAAAGGAAATTTAATGTATCATATTTCAAAGTAAAATGAACATCTACATAAAATGACAGTGAAGCTGTTAAAATGCGTCGGGAATTACATGAAATCTCAGCTTGACATACTTTTCTCGGATTAATGAAGAGTTTATCTGACAAACATGAAATATCTTCAAAAAGCCACATCAAGGATAAGGAACCAAATGTGTAGTTTTTAAAGTATCTTTTCATCTTCTCTGTAAGCCTAATGTATCGTATGATTAAGATTTAAAAATATTCAAGGATTCTTGTGGCAGTACCTGTAGCTCCGAATTAAATGTCTAAGTGTTTGATGCTATCCGAACTTTGAGATTTTGGTTTGGATAAACGCCGGGAGGGATCATGGATCCTTGAAACAAAAGATTAGTGTAAATGCGCTGTCCCGATCGACGGTGACTTTGATGAAACATGACCAAGTACGTAACCAGGAATATGAGTTGAAGGGAAACAACATATACTAGTGTCCTGCATTGCTTATGAAGCTTACGTAAAACCAACCAACTTGATCTTCCCTCAACGCCAATCCCTCCCCCTCCCCCCCCCCCTCACATCGAGACTGTAACCGTATGATCGCGACGATGTTACGTCAAGTAGCACGGCTCCCTTCGAAAGGAATCAATCCTACAAATGCTCTCGGTTAAAGGTCATATTACGATTACAAAAAATGTAAGATTTCACTAACGAGAATGGTTTGGAATGTTGAATTGAATTCTGGTGATATTACATTAATAAGGAGGACTATGAGATAATTAGATGCATGATCCATTACTTTCATTCACTACTTTCCACCAAAATCACCAGTTTTCTACTCAAGTAACAATTGTGAATTGTACAACCCACCCACCCCACAACCCACCCCAAAGCCCACCCGTCTCCAGAAACTCAATCTGTTTTTAGGGTATATCATGAGTTCGTCGTATCTGATGGGAACATTAGCTTTTGTATTTATGAATATTCATATTATCATTAAGTTATGTGTCCATCTGCATATATTATCTGTTCATTTGAATATTTACTTGTGGTTTCTGATTGCTTTTATTTCAGTCTTCTTTTGCAGGAGAATATGTTGATCGAAACGTCAGTCCGAATAACTTTTGAAAAAAATATTCATATTTGTTATATCTTTATTTAAACTCTTTCAGTATTTTGTAAAATTGTCATGGTATTGCAACTGAGTACCCGTCGGGTTAACTTCCTCTGTGACCATGCAGATAAGATAAGTTGCTATAGCAACCAACCATTTGAAGATGTTTGAGCTCTGCAAGTTAAAAGATAAATATATCATGTAAGTTTCCTAAGACAGTTGAAACTGTTATAAACTTCACTGTCATTCGTTTCCCCATTCTCAGTGATAAATGCTTTGAAGGAGAGGAAGAGAATACGTCGTTTATTTTATAATCAGAGATTATCAGTGAGTAAAATTGATTTATCATTGGTGGTTATAAAAAGTGTCGCGTGACGTCACAACTGGCATTGTCGTTTCTAATTACTGTGGGAAGATCAACGCTGCCTGGAGGTACATCCAATAAAAACCGATAAATCGTAAGAAATCTTTTCCTCCTAAACATTTATAAATAAATACGGCGAAAACAAAGCAAAAAATAATATCATTGACAATTAGTTTCAACCTTCTTAACTTTTTGTGACAATTGCATCTTTTTATATTTTACCTTTAATTTTCAGATTTTTATTCGGTTCCAATTGCGGGTCTGCGTATAGTACCCCGAGGTATATGGACACCGGAAGCTTTCTCTTGATCGAATCGGCTTGAATTCATTCAGTTGCGCTTCAGTAAGGTAAAAGTGATATCGACATATATATCATTGGCAAAAAACATAAACAGAAAATAGAAAACGTTGCAAAAGCCCTTTTGAGCAATTGGCTCAGTTTGATTTTGTCTTGATTTCTGTTCACTCATGGAGGGAAGACAGGCAACACATTCGACTTATAAGTCGGATCTAGGAATTACAATGAGCAAAGTGTCACTGTTTGTGGAACGCGAAATGTAACGCAATATTCACATTGTTACGTATTAGACATGCATGTACAGACGACATCACTAGTTAGTTACGCTCTGCAAAATGAGAAAAATTCAACTTTAGGAAATAGGCTATGAAAGACGATTGGGGTTGGGGGAGGGAGGGGGGTCGAGTTGGAGTGCATCATGAACATTTCATGCATTTTTGAACCCTCAAAAAAATTTCTAATGGAGAGCTAAAGATACACAAGAAGACCAGTTTCTAAAATCTTTTGTGGAAAAGAAAATATACCACTATTTCGATAATCTCTTTTCCCTGATCAGCTCCTTTCCCAAATAATACGCCGTTTTTACAACCACAGCTAATAATATCTATGTTTCATTACCCATCCCCACCCTCTCTCCACCTCTCTCTCTCTCTCCACCTCTCCACCCATCTCTCTCTCTCTGTCTCTCTGTCCTGAGACTTGAAACTGTTTTTTTTTTTCAAAATTTAGAAAAGTGAGAAGAAGAATATTTTGCCCAAACAAGCTTGTTTCCTTTTCATAAAGTGATTTGTCTTGTATTTATAACTTTGTTTAAACGCCTTACTTCATTATCTACATTCTTGCTCGCAAATATAACCATAAGTTGAAGGATATATGCGAAGAAGATGCGTTCGTTTGTCCATGTTAGTTGCACTTTCTTTCCGATATACCGTTACATTTATGCCTTCCTGTGCATTGCCCCCCCCCCTTCCCTCCCCCTCCCCCTCCGTCTCAACTCACGTCCACGAACTGATCAATTATTCATCCTCTACATACGATCAATTTTTCCCTGTCTTTCCTCATTCTTTGATTGTTCTATAGAGCTATAGATGTTATGTAATTATTTAGCCTAAATATTTCGTTACCCAGAAAATAATTGTATTTCCCTGAAGCTGGTAAGAATCATTTCCTTTTTACGATTACGAATAGATGGAGAATAAATTATGAATTTTTTCTGTTAATTCATTTAGAGAGTGAAGACCTGATAACGGCTTTTGGACTTCATACAACGATTCCTAAAGTTACACGTAGGCCTATACGAATCAACGTTTACTTCTGTTATTCCATTTTTAACTTTGAAATTCTAACAATTTCATAAAGAATACAAAACTCCTGCTAAGTAGTGACCCGGCATATTTACATTCTTCATTTATGCTTTCGTCTTTATTTGTGCTGATATAAGAGTTGTTTTGTATATTTTTGCTTTGCCTTTTGATTTGATATGTCAAAATTTAATTACAAGGGACCATGCGCTGATGACGTAAACAATTAACGGACTCATCAATGAAAGCGAAAACAATTCCGGTAACCCTGCAGAAATAATTCCTATAAGAAGAAAAAAAAGGCTGTCAAAATAGTTTAAAACAATACATCAAGCAAACAATTATTTGAAGACGCGATATGCCTATATCTTTTTAATTATCTCCGTTAGATCGTGGTAAAAGATACATTTTGGTTGGATGATTTTAACCACTGCCATATCACGTGACTTTAAGATTCGATTAGTTCAATGGAAAAATGAAGATTGAGGTAAACAGACGTATAAACGTGTGCACACTAACGAAAGCAACGTTGCACTTGCAGCGTAAACCAAAGGAAAAATCTATTATAAGTAAATACGGAATGTTCCCAGAATGCATTCCCCTATTCACGGCTATTTCCCCCCCCCCCACCCCATTTTGTGGAGAAGGACCCTCCATAGCCCCCAAACATGGTTATCGGCTTTAAAGACCACATGACCATACATCCTAGTTTTAAAATCATAGCTCCACCCTTAATACCACTCTATACTGTCCTCTGATATCATGCTTCAAAGCTCTCATACTGACAGTATGAACAGTTCCCAACCGTTATCAGATTCTAATGCTAATACCACTCTATACTGTCCTCTGATATCATGCTTCAAAGCTCTCATACTGACAGTATGATCAGTTCCTACGCATTATCTGATTCTAATGCTAATACCACTCTATACTGTCCTCTCATATCATGCTTCAAAGCAATCACACTGGCAGTATAAACAGATTCTAACCTTTATCTGATAGAAACAGGGTTTTTTTTTCTTTATATTGCTGAAGCTGTCAATGGAAGTATTTTGATGCATGAAATGAAGCACAGAGTTGAGATAATTATCCCAACTGCATGAAATCCGCTTAAATCTGTCATCTTGATCATCACAATAGAGAACGGCTACATGAGGGCAAAAAGAGCCTACACAAAGGACATATATTGGGCTCGAATTTTATGCGCATGCCTATTACATCAGTATAAATTAACCTATTTAATAAGTTAATGTTTCAGGTAATTTATGATGCTATTATATTTTATATTTCTTTCGCAGTTTTTGTTTGCTAACATGAATTTGGTTATCTTGCTTTGTCCATTGCATCTTGTACTTTACCTCCATCAACATATTTTAATATTTGATTTAGCAACCCGAGGGACAGAAACAGGCAAAGAGAGTGCCACAGAGAAGAGATTTTACCGAATAATACTAACCTTGGCCAGCCCTCCAATTAATTTTTCATTCTCACAAAGGTACCTCTGCACAACTGTTTTCTCATCAGCCCTACTTTCTGTTTTTGGGGTCAATCCCAATTAAAAAGTGTGTGTGTGGCTGGGGGGGGGGGGGAGATATAAATGACACCACGGATAAAGTTGAAGTAGTGTGGTCCAGGGCGTGTCCCCAACCCCCCCCCCAACCCCCATTGATTGACGCACCTGCTTTATTTATTTGTCAGTGATAAAATATAATATAAAGTTGGTATTTATTTGACAACAGCAAATCAAAAAGAAGAACTGAAGCCCAACCAATGACTCTGTATTTTTTCCTTTCATTTTCAAGTAAAAATTGTGTTTAAATATTGATGAAGTATTCCATAAATTTAAAGCCCGACTGCTCTCTTAGGATATTTTTTCACAGTTTCTCTACGAGTTCATGTTTTATTTAAGATATATCGATCTCCTTGGAGACAATTTTACTTTTCAATTGTTGCGCCAGAAATCACGTAACAAGACCGATGCGTTGCATTTCTGTTATCTTCTTAAGGATGTACCTGTCATCATAGCCAACTGTATTGGTTAAGTACAAGAAAAAAAATATAGTTGCTGCCAATAAAACTTGACAAGAAATGATGTAATTCCAATATATACATACACGTATTTCAATGTCTAATATGATTGCAATTTTGAAAGATAAATCATATTTTAATATTGATGTCTGTGTCTGTCCGTGTTTCGTCTTATCTGTTTGTATGTTTGTTTTTTCTCTTTGTTGTTGTTTTTTTAAGAGGGATTATCCTTTTGATGAAGATCATCCGATATTAGTCACCCTTATGAATCTGTTCGTCAGGTATAATGTCAGTTCCTTGTAGTGGCCGGGCCGGGGTGGGGGGTGGGAATTCCCCAATACAGTCCCAGAACGGAAACTTTACAATGGAACTCTGACTTATCTTCTTACATGTGCGTAAACAGATAGGAATATGAGCCAATATCTTTGAGTGCTATCTGTGTCAAGCTAAAAACAATAAAACGCTCAAGCTATGTACTTGGCCTATGTATGTGGTTGAGCTATTTTCACAATCATAGTTTTGTAATAGTTATTGTTTGAATCACAATTTGTGCCGAGGTTCGGAGTGAGCGTGGGGTCTGGGGAAGGTCAGAATGTGGCGTGGGGAGGGGAGGGATGTTCGTGGGGGATGACCAAAACTGCCATGAAAGGCATTGAAGACTCGCCCCAAACCGCGTGTCGCCCTCTGAAAAAACAGTTAACTTTCCGTTGCTTGCAAGTGAAGTTTTCTTCCTGTCGCTACAAAATGCAGACAGTAATGAAACGTGATACCTTCTTATCTTTATCTGGACCTGAGATGTCCAGCGCTGCAATGTACACTATGTTGTGGGTATTGACCGTATAGCTGCATGTATTGACTGTACATTAGTGTATAATTACCAACGGTAGCAAGCTGTGTGTGTATTTTCTGGGATCGATGGTGGTGTAACACTTCTGTTACACCACATTCGAAACTAGGTCAGATTACCGGTATCAGACGTTTCTTTGTGCGCGAGTCTTCACTCCCTTTAAGTGAGAGAAAACTATAAAAATTTCCAACTGAAAAAAATGGCTGAAGGCCTCTGTATGCGACCATGTTGGTTATGAACCGGGACCGACGTATATGAGTGAATAAGAGTTGACATTGTAACCTTATAGTTTATTGGTTTCTACCTTCCAAAACGACCATTACAATTATTTCAATTTTTTATCGGAAAGTTATCGGCACAACACCATTTCTTAAAAGAGAAGGATAAGGCATAATAAAATATTAAGGGGTCATGAAGAAATTTTGAAATTATTCTACGGAAACAATTTGTTGTTTTAATTTATTGAAGCATTTATGCAAGGGTGAGACACAAGGTATACCAAAACTATAATTATCACAACAGTTGCATTTTAGAGGTATGACGTAATCTTCTACTTTAAGAAAAATAAGAGTAAGGATGGAGAGGGCGATATTAAAGAACAGTTGTGGGTCCAACAGTGATGAAGCGTGAAACCTATGAACACCTTACACAACTTAACGGGGCGGAAGTTGCCAGTAAAGTTGATAACAACTTATGTTCAGGGGAGGGAGGGGTTTGGTCAGTGGGGGTGGGTGAGGCTGGGAGACTGGTTTCTGAAGAGACGAAACCTTCATGGAGGTTGAACGAACAGGCTATTGTACAAAGTGAAACTATAAGTGATACATGATTTATGTAAATGAAACAAGTAGGTTATCTTCTAAAATACTTTGTTGTTGCTGTTTAATTTAAAATCATATCAAAATGTACATTTAATTATTTATATTATTTTAAGTAATGCTGGATAGATTTTGATAAATCAACCAACTGCAACTTATCTTTATTCAGCAAAAACAAAAAGTTGAAAGAAATTAAAAATCATTGTGTAGTCAATATCACAAGCACTTTTTTTGTGCGAGTATCTTTTCAATGTCACCTCTCAATTATTTCTTCTGTTCTATTTTGATTTCCACACACCCTTGATTGCCAAAACCTTGATAAATATAATTGAATTATGATTAAAATGTCATTCTACACAGACATACTTATTAGCACACATCATAAAAGACTTGAACTCCCGTGTAATGTATGAGAAGTCATTTTAATGTAAAACTATATCTCTTAGTCTGACGGGGAGAATATCCGACTTAATTCCTAAATGCACAGACGATAAGGTTAAATCTCACACAAAGACAAATATGAAAATGAAAGAAGAACCAAGAACTGGTTACAATCATGTATTTTCTGTTTATTTTAGAAAGATAACACAGCTGTTCGTTTCTCGTAGTTTATGTAATTAAAAGATATGTCAAAGTAAGTGGGCCTGACGTTTCGATTCTAGCAGGGATCTTCTTCATAGGCTGAATGACAAGTGATTAATTAGATAAATAGATATGAGATTGGAACAAAGAAATAAACGGATTCGTCTATCATGAGAACATTCATGTTCACTTTTGCTTTCTTTTTTTAACTTTATCGAAATCTTACAAGAAGATCAGATCATTGGTATTTGACACCATTCTCAAATTCATTTCTCAAAATTGGGACCGTGTGAGGACGACTGAGAACGTCTTTTGGGTGACAGTGTGCGTGGGGAGAGGGGAGCAGGTGCATGGGCCCTGTAATGTTTGTTTAAATGTGTCGTAGGGGAATCTAGGGTGGCAGGAGGGGTCGGGGCGAGGAGGGAAAATTTGGCCTCATTACTCTTTCAGGATACCCTTGCAATGTAATAATATATCATATTGAACCGATGCTACAGCGTTAAATTTATTTAGTATAGTTTAAATGCTAAAAGGGGGAAGTTGAACTCAACACAGAATTCAAACACGTACCAATATATGGCTTTATCAGTTTCTGCATACTGCCATCATTATTTTTCTGTTACAGCTGTAAAGCGTCCACGATGAGGCGAATCTAAGCTAGACTAACCACCTGTATTTCAAATATCAAATAATGAGACTAATTTCCTCAACCATGGTTTATCAAAATAACTGAGCGCCATGAAAATGAGATTCCAGTACCTGACTGTGTGAAAACTATGAATGGTATATAGAGAGCCAGGGTTTTGTATGGCCGCGTGTTGAAAATGAAACTTATCTATTCTATTCTCATTTTCTATACTTTATACGTATAAAGGCATTCAAGATAGCGCTTGGTTTTTCCGCTATATTTTTTAAATTTATTGCAATTATTTTGGTCTCGAGTAAACATTAGGATTAAAGCATCCTGCGGAAGAAGCAGCTCCCTAATTATAGGAGCAGCAGCTTACTGACTGTAAGAGCAGCATCATCCTCGTGGTTATAGTAGCAGCATCCCCCGATTGTAGGAATAGTAGCTCCTTAATTTTAGGAGCAGCAGCTTACAGATTGTAAGAGCAGCATCTACTCCTGATTATATTAGTAACATCCCCCGATTGAAGGAATAGTAGCTCCCTAATTGTAGGAGCAGCAGCTTACTGATTGTAAGAGCAGCATCCTCCTCCTGATTATATGAGTAACATCCCCTGATTGTAGGAATAGTAGCTGCCTAATTGTAGGAGCAGCAGCTTACTGATTGTAAGAGCAGCATCCTCCTCCTGATTATATGAGTAACATCCCCCGATTGTAGGAATAGTAGCTCCCTAATTGTAGGAGCAGCAGCTTACTGACTGTAAGAGCAGCATCAGCCTCCTGACTATATTAGTAACATCCCCTGATTGTAGGAATAGTAGCTCCCTAGTTGTAAGAGCAGCAGCTCTCTAATTGTGAGAGCAGCATCAGCCTCCTGATTATATTAGCAGCATCCCCTGATTGTAGGAATAGTAGCTGCCTAATTGTAGGAGCAGCAGCTTACTGATTGTGAAAGCAGCATCAGCCTTCTGATTGAATATACATTAACCTCTGATTTTACGAACTGCAAGCGCTTTATTGTAGGAACAACAACTGCTAACTGTAAGCTACAACAATTAATTGTAGAAGCCTACAGCCCCTGAATGCAGAGCATCAGTCCCTGATTATAGAATTAGCAGTTTTTGTATGTATCTTTTACACCTGTATCAAGTCGTAGTCCATATTTTCCAAGCTATGCTTCTCTATGGTAATATAGTCACCAAGCCGCTTAAATTAAACTTTAATATTTTATTTGCAAAGCCTCCTCTTTGCCCAGGAGACTTTGTTTTTCACTAAAGACCCTCGATGAACGTGCACTTCAAACGACACACTGTCTGCCATACGGCCTAGTACAGTTTGATAAGTCCTGCCGTTTGCCAGGGTGTGAAGACTCGCGCAAAAATAAACGTTTAATGCCGGTAATCTGACCTAGTTTCGAATGAGGTGTAACAGAAGTTTTAGATACCACCATCGATCCCAGAAAATACACACACAGATTGCTACCGTCGGTAATTATACACTAGTGTACAGTCAGTACATATACAGCTGCGTTCAACACCCACAGCACAGTGTACAAACGATACAGCGATGGACATCTCAGGTCCAGCTAAAGATAACAAGGTATCACGTTTCATTACTGTCTGCATTTTGTAGCGACAAGCAGAAAACTTCACTTGCAAGTAACGGAAAGTTAACTTTTTCATAGCGCGGCACGCAGTTTTGGGCGAGTCTTCAATGCCTTTAAGGAACTAAGGAAGTATTGGTGTTAATAATAGGGTATAATAATAGGGAACAACGTGTGAATAGGTTAGCAGTAGCTAAATGATGTCTAGAGTTTATCGTGGAGGTTACCCACACAGGATGCACGTGAAAGCGTGGGATATGCCCCCATAGCACCATAGATATGAATTTAAAACTTTAAAAAAGGAGAAACTGAGCCAACATACTATAATTGACTTCAGGTTCCTTTTTGTGACATGACATGGATGATCCATAGAATTAATTCCGTATGTTTGTCTCTCTCTATCTCTCTCTGTCTGTTTGTCTATGTCTATACCCGTCCTTTCCTACCTCTCTACCGCTCTCTACCTCTCTACCTATCTTTCTCTTTTAACACTGTCCGTCTCTTCACCTCTTTAACACCTTGTGAATCTGAAGATGTGTTAACGTGGGAGATATATAGATATATAGATCACAAATATAATTCTCCTCACCTCCTCGGTTCCTTGTTTCATCTTCTTCTTCTTCTCTCAAAGAAACGACAACAACCAAGTTGGACAATTTTGTTCCGTCTATAATTTCAGTGAACAATCTGCTTCCTGTACGAGATTGCCCTAAAACTTCACTCAGAGTGATATCATTAACTAGAAACATATTTACTAACAACTCAATTTCTTATCTACCTGCGTCGTTTGTTTAGTATTTTGATATTATATGTGTTTTCATATTACATGTTCATTTGGATATAATTGATTATTCATTAAAAGATAATCTAGACGGTGCTTTTTTAACTGTCCAAAAAGACATTTCAATGTTTATAGTTTTATAATTTGTTTTCAAGCGTCCTTCTTGAGCTTCCCTTTATGTCTTATGTTTTCTCATTTATTGGTTGCTAAAGTGAAGAATTAATACTTTAATGACGATTCTTCATTAAGAAATTGGTAAACTAATATCACGTCTCAAAGAAGCTCATTATCTGAAACAGAGCGGTGATGATACTCATTAAGTGTGGGAGTACGAATCACACATGTTAAATATGAAATTAAGTATACAATTAAGGGCGATACCCGATAGAAGCGCATTTTCAAACGAACACAAAGAATTCACCCAATTACCCACACCCTTGCTATAGGAAATATCCATAGGAAATGTTCTTGTTTGCAAGGGGCATATGTGCGTAGGAAGAGAGTTCTTTTGTTTTATATAGAAATGTAATTTCTAAAAGGATATACAGGAATACAACACATAATAATTGTGATAATTGAGTGTTGCCAAAAGTTGAATATTCATATATGACGTCACAAAGTCAGGTGATAATAACCCATTAACAATGATACTGTGTATAACATCGCAATTGTAACCTACATTGAGCAAATGGAATAAATGTTACTCATTTACGTCTAAATTGCTTACATTCGGAAAACAGGATTTACGTTCGTTCGGATTTGCATATTCAGTTTCTGACGTCACAACTTTAGCAACAGTTTATCATATGATCATTATGTAGGCTATATGGACGAGACAAAATGATAACATAAGACAGGATTATCTACAAAGAAGATATTGCAAATGATTTAAACAGAGACCATTTACTTCTATATTGTTTAAACTGGAGATACAGTCTAATACTCGTTTGAATATTGTATATTTTAATTTACAGACGTCATAGTTAATACGTTTGAAGCCGCATGTGAAAGTTGATATGTCTAAACGTTATTTCCAATCCACATTAATTTGTAGAAATATAAACCTTGGTTTACTTCAGTTTGGACGTTTCTGTGCATTCGCGGTTAAGCAATGCTAGACTTCATGACTACCAAGCGAGAATTGCACATTGGGCCCATTGCACGACTTTGGAAATGTGCACGCCACTGGTTATAAGGCGGACGGTTTCTGACCGTAAAGTGGCAGTAATGGTATTGAAAGCACTGTGCATGATGTTTTTGTTATCGATTCTCGGTGTTTCGGTTAAAATAATGTGTAGCACTATTTTGCCTTTATAAGGGAATGGCAATACACACCTGACGTATATCACACAGTCAGCGTCAATGCAAGGGGAGTTTGGGTTAAGAGTAGATCAGTCGTTTTGGCTTTCGTGCCCAGCTTCCCTCCAAGGTGACTTTTCTTAAAAGTTATCGCTTCTCTGCCTTTTGACTAAGTTCATGTGAGTATATTTTCCCTTAAAATGAGAATCGTGATACACACCTGACGATGATCACACAGTATCGATGCAAGGGGACTGGGGTTGAGAGCGGATCCGTCGTTCGGTTGTTTGGCTTTCGTGCCCAGGTTTTTTCCTGAGCGACTTTTCTTAAAAAGTACAGTACTGCTTCTTTGTATTTCGTTTATGGAACTAGTTTCAGGCTTTTTCAGACAGGGGTTGCATGGGTTGAAAGTGGATCAAATTGTTTGGATTTCGTGCCCAGTCTTTATCCTGCGTGACTTTACTTAAACTAAATATATACTCAAGTACATTCAAAGTCATTGTTAACATTTTAATTTAAACCACTTAAACCAAAAGTCATAATTTCCGCCGAGTTTACTTCGCTGAAAGTGCTGAAGGTGATTAAAAGTAATTTCGTGTGGTTTTCTCTTACTTAAAATGAATATGAAACATTCAGGAGAGGCATGTTGAACATACTCATGTTCAACTAATAAGCGCGCACTCCTACGCATCTCATATATGAATAGGGATGTAAAATGTTATTATTAGGCTGCTTTTCTTACCAAGCAATAATAATAAAATGAAAAGTATCATATATACACAATTTTATATACAATATACTGATTACAATCATTATCCAGAAATTTCAAAATGGGTTTCATTTAATATAAAAATCGATTTGGACATTTCGTTCATAAATACATTTACTTCCATTTTACGGCCATGATGTTGGAGAAACATCCCTCTGATCGGTATATTTATTTTCATATCAAACAGTGAATATTTGGCTACTGCTTTAGGCCTTGTCTGTGATTTTATCTTGGACTATATGCCTAAACTACCTTATATGTAATTGCATCTCAAATCAACTATAACGTTCGCTACATTGTTATAAGTATATTGTCTTTATTCATGTTCCGTTTACAATTCGTGCTCGGCTTAACGCATATATAGCTGAAGTCGCTTGTCGTTTGTTGCAGATGTTATCTGCATTATTAAATATTCCTCTTCTGTTTTCTTTTTATCAATATTTCATATTTTTGTATGACATGGTTCAAGCCAAGTTCAGTAATGGCTAATCTTAACACTGTTGATAAAGTCTTATAAATATAACTATTCAACGCTAGTAAAACAAGACAATGGTCATTCTACAAAGTCACTCATAAGTGTCTTTTTGGTGTCACAATTGCCGTTTCAAACCAGATTCTCTGAAGATTTAATTAAACATGGCGCAAAGAAAGGGCGGGGCGACCTCCTTTCATTGTCAATCGTTTATTCAACCTCACACAAAACGATTTGTAATGGGGACGACCCCCCTCCCCACCCCCCAAGACCTACTCCGTCGGCTTCAACGGCCCCCTTTTTGGCCTTTGGTCCTTCCATCTTTAAGCCGTACCTAAATCAGTTGGGGAAGTTTGAAATATTCTGACTTTCCACCAAGAGGTTTACATTCAATAACAAACGCTAAATATGAAAGTTTGTACTGCACAATGTAAAGTTAACATATTGGAAATGATACCACCACTTTGTATCTAAGCCCTCCTATACCCAAACATAAATGTCTCAAAGGGTAGGAGACACCCCTTTAGCCCTCCCTAGGAAAGATATCAGCCGATATATTTTCCCTCACCAGCCCCCCCCCACTCCCCACCCAAAAATAAAATCAAACCCTGGCAACGGAACTGTAAATGTCACAAAACTGAAGTTAAATGAGCAATTTATTTAAAATTCCATTCGGTTCGTCGCCCAGACACATTTTTATTTGAATGTGTTCATTACACGCATGAAACTAATAAGAACATTCCAAAGCTTTTGCAATTTTACTTTACTATGTTTCATTGACAGTTGATACGTCAAGCTAGAGAATTGCATTCTAATGGGATTTAGTATGGAATAACATGAAAGTCAACAATTAATCAAAATCATTATAAATGTCTGCATAATTTATGACGTTTTGACAATTTTTTTTTATCACTCGAGTAGCTGATAGTTGGAAGCATGACTTACTGACGGATAATCTGTACATAAGATTCGGGACGATAATGTCATTGACATGTTAACTTAGGGACGAGGAAGAATATAAAAGTACTGCAGCGCGTGCGCTATGGACTCGGCCTCTAACTGACTCGGAGACAAGACATCTAGTCCAAACTAACATCGATTCACATGACAATCTTTTTGTATAGGTGGGGGGGGGGGGGGCGTGCGCGTGTGTGTGAGTGTGAGTGGGTGCGCGCGTGTGTGTGCCAGTACCTGATTATCCTACGGTGCACATCCCAGTAATAAATTATTTTCTTTTAATGTTCACATGCTCACATTGTTACATTCACAATCTAGAAGGGCTGGGGTCGACAGTGGATCGGGTTGTTTGATTTTCCGTATAATCTGACTCCATCGTTGATGACTCTTCTCGCAAAGCAAAATATTCCACACCACATTCACTGAAGCTACTTGAGCAATGTTTATCTTTGCCTTAAGAAAAACAAAATTAAGTCTAAATTTGGTTGATCGGAGGGTGTGGGAGGAACTCTCTTCGTCACTTGAGTTTAATTGTTATTTTCTCTGGGTATTTCATCTGAATTTTCAATGTGGGTTTATACCTGTTTTGACGTTTTGGTTCTTGTGCATGAGTGGGTTCCGTAAAACATCATTAAAGCGTACCATATAGCTGGCCTGAAATGTTAATGATATGATCCATGTCAATCCAATTCTTTATGAAACGAAGGTAAAGTATATCTTTGCTAGGATGTGTCAGGGGTAGAATAAATGATACTGTTTTTGGTCTTTGAAAAGCAACATTCATTTTCAAGTTTCTATATATGCAAGTGTCATAATTTCTGAGTCTTTAGTTTGTTTGTTTTTGTACTGTTTTCACTGATCAAAATTGGATTTTTTCCTAACCGCTAAGTTTTAACGGTTTATGAAGGAACATGATGATAGGTAACTAAACATTAAATAAGGTTCCGTTACATAGTTGGATATTTCCAAGGTTATATCATCATTAGAATCAATACACAAACTTTGTATAGGCAAGGCAAGCCGTAAATAAGAAATGAATATGTAGCAAGTGGTATCACAGATATACGCCCTGGAAGTGATGTGTAAATTGTCAGATTCAAAGCACCAGGGGTGCACTCTGTACAATCATAACACTTGGGTAATACGCCCTGAATGACAGTTATACAAAACCAATGTATACGCATTCACACACCAGTAGAACCACTGTGGTCGAGTGGTACGGACTTCGGTCTGTGGCACAAGATCCGGGGTTCGATTCCTATACCTTCGCCTGATGAGTCCCAAAGGGGCGAAACCGGTCGTGAAGTGGAATTTTTCTGCTGTGTTGATCTTTATTATATATTTGTTGAGGGAATGATTTGAATTCTTTTGACTGTTTATTTAAGTTTATTTTTATCACTTAAAGTAAGATTAAAAGTAAGTATAGCTACGGGGAAATTCTTTAAATTATTGGTTCATCTTTTAAATAATATTTATAATGTCTACATACATAACGAGATTATCAACATCTCGTCGCCCAGATACATTTTTGATAGGCTAACTGTGTTAAATCACATACAGAAATACATGCAAAGTATTAACATTTTCACCCAGCCCATTTAGCTTTTTAAGTTGATGAATAAATATTTTCTAATGCCATCCAAATTAGTTAGTGCAACCGACTGTGTTAATCAATTTAAAACTATGCAAATGCAGTTTACGTACTGACCCCACCCTACCGAAAATTCGAACCCTTTTACTCCACACTCCACCCGATCCCTTTATACATCGGGGAAAGGGTCTCACTTTTGTTAAGAAACTGCGGCACGTCGAACAAACTGTCACACACTCATAAAGTATTTATATTATTTATATATATACTACTCTTAGTATTACTATAAGTATTTATAGGACCATAGTAACCTACATTGCATAGTAAACGCAGAGTAAAGTTTCTTTGTCGTTGAAAGGTTTGTCCATGGTTAAACATATTTTTGACCGACGAATAAAAAGGTACAAATGTTTGTAAGTGGAAAGTTTGAATATGTTTTTGAAAGTTTTGAAAAAAATGAGAGTTTACCAGTTACATTAACACTCATTAGTAGTTGACTCCTTACGTTAGAGAAACGTGTCAAAATACAATATTTGAAAACCATCGCAAACAATGAGAATTGGTCTAAATTTTATAACCTAAACTGTCTCGGAGAAATTGGTAACAATTTTGCTCAATTATATATAAGTATGCTAAACTTGAAGAAGAAACTGATTAACTTTAGATAAATTTCCCTTTCCAAATCACCCTACCCCACCGCCGATCCGACACCCCCCCCCCTCCTCTTTACTACACACTCCACCCCGACCCTTTCTCTCAAACTAGCTGGCAGCTCTGTGGTTGGTCATTTGTGATGCATCATAATAGATTCATTTCTTCACTTGTTTCACAAGTGGTCCATAAAGGGGGAGGTGGGGGCATAAATAGAGGTATTTTTACGGCTTAAAATATATACATATCGAGGAGATGTTGAATGCTGTGAGATAGGGGAGGGTAAGTGTAGGGGTAGAGGGAGGGGAGAAGGAGAGTGAGGGGATACAATTAAAAAAAAAACGAAATACAGTTTGAATGCATCTGATGCATATATTCAACCGAAGAAAATCGTTTTCGGTTTCACAAAAGAAACATAGGTATTTAGTTCCAGTCAAAACGATCATTTATCTTGATAACCCCTGTTATACTTATATGTTACCATATATATTGTGTATTGAATATTTCGCATATTTAAATCTAAATAGTCGATTTATTTGACGTCGAAATAAATCAAGTGTGTCTAAAACTAGTTATTGAACATAAACTCGATGTGTCTACCTGATAACAACTATTAATGTCGATATTCTCACTTTAGGATTATTTCGCATGAAACGCTTAAAATAACTATAATAATATTTTCCTCTAGTACCTTTAAGAACTCTCTTACTTTGCTATGTTAAATGCTGTGTTTTAGCCTCTATTGTATCATTATTAATCTCGAATCCATTTACTACCGTTAGCTTCTCCTATTACCTCTAGTGTACTTAAATAACTCTGGTATATATTTATTACTTCTAGTACCTTCATAATCCTCTACTATACCTATACATATATGCATAGGCGTAGGAGCGTGTGGGGGCTGGGGACTGCAGCCCCCCCCCCCCAACCAAATATTTTTGTGAAAATTCGGGCAATATGCTGAGAATTTTTCGGGCACCTACTGAAAGAAAAATAAACTGCAATGTGTTTTTCAATGGTTAAACTGATATTATTATCATTATTATTGTAACGACTTGCCCAAAAATTATAACCAATATGGGAGGTTATAACACGGCGAATGATTGCATGTAGTTGGCATGCGATGTAATAACCGATGCATGCATGACTATATGATATGTACGTTAAGATGTTAAACGCACGCGTGAAAAAAATTGGTTATATTTTTTCGGGCAAGTCGTTACAGCCCCCCCCCCCCCCAATCAAAATGGGTTCCTACGCCTATGCATATCTGTTACATAATTTATAATCCCTTCATGAACTCTAGTACCTTCATAATCCTCTACAACCTACACATATATGTTACATAATCCCTGTGTGACCTATAGTACCTTTATTACCTAGAAAGTCATTTTTATAACCTGCTGTACTGTTACCATATCCAGCATCTTATAATTTCCTCTCGTGTTTTTATTTCATTTTCTTATCTTTATTCCCTTGATTATGTTTATGACCTCCGGGACAGTTCTTAACTTAACTATACCTTTACTATTCCCAATACCTGCTTCGTTTGCTACAGTAGTATTTTTGTTCTGTGAAACTACCCCCAAACCTGTCAATTTTCGTTACGAATTTAAGAAGCAAAAATTGCTTTCGAGTTTTTAGTATGACTTGTGGATCGAAGTAATGATACCTTCGGTTAATACCGTTATTCACTGTAATATGTCTTACAGGGATACGGTACATGATTAAGTTACACAATTACAGTAGATCCCGTACTCTGCATCAAACGGATGAATTACAACGTCTATAACATATATACTGATTGGATTTGAAATGATGGCAAGTTGATAAGCATTGTTAGAATGGGTGATGATGATAATGAAATGCTTCGTTATTATTTATTTATTTATTTCTCTCTTTCTTTCTTTGTTTTTTGGGGTTCGTCGGTAAAAAAACAAGATTGTAGAGGGATTTACATTACAGGTGTATAATCATGACAATGAAACATAATATTGTGTGGAATGGTAACGTTATATCTTATCAATGTAAGATAATTGAGCGAATTAGTTTATGGGAATAGCTCTAACTACCAAACAAAAAATTGCTGGTCGTTGCCCTGTGTTAAAACTTCAGTTCGTTATCTTTTTAATTGTAAGAAAATTACTTCTCGTCTTCAATCGGAAATTAACGCAAATGAGTTATAAAGCTACCCAAGGTTACAGAGTTACTCTTCTTATTAATATACTTAGAGAAGTATAATTATTCTAGAATCTAAACTGAATGAAAACGGTATTTATCTCGGCTTTCTTATCTGCGCTGCAGAGAAGGAACCTGTTTCTATGGATATCCTTACTAATGATCAAACGACTCTGTCAATGAAGGATAACACTCGCTAAAGTCCCCCCTGCGATTACTGAACAACAATGTCGAATTTTGTTAAGGCAAAGGTATGTTTTTAGACGATGATTTACAAATCCCTTTACCAAATATTTCATATTTGCATCATATTATAAAACAAATGTCGATAATATTTTAGAGATAAGGTAAAGAAAATGAAGGAACTGTTTTTTAAATTGTTTAAACTTTATTGTTCTCATTATGTACATGAGTACATTATTTGTAACTTTAAAGAAGTCATATATGCCATTTTTACTGATTCTGCGCATTGAAGACGTGAAATACGTCACTAGTTGTTATTATGACATAAAATTAAGAAGCAAAATTAAATCCGCTTTGCATGAATATATTAAAACTTGTGTTTAGTGGTAATTTTTGGTTATTTTTGACAGAAGATTATACGCCTTTTTCAAGAAGCAGAATTATCTCTTTCTGAGGTGACTAACAATGTGACTAAAATATCATCTTTATTTTGTATGATGTCATAATTAACTAAACCAATCATTGATCAGATAACTATATTTTCTTTTGTGTCATATAATTTAACATTACCAGCATAGACATAAATAGTGATATTAAAACCGCTTTTTACTACTGCTTCGTCCGAGAGAAGCCGGAAAATCTTACTTCAAAAAAAAAAAACTCTTAAAAACAAAGATGATAAAATCTTCCTAAAAGTTTGAAGAAAAATATTAATATTGGTCTACAGAGAACGGCGTCGTAACTTTGCGGTCAATTATTTCAAATTGTATATGGTATATTCTTTTCAACCATTGTCGAAATTTAGAAAAAGGGAAACAAAAGATATTGTCATAAAGTCGCTCAACATATTTCAGACTGTCAAGCTTGTCAATCCTTGCCGGTAAGCGTCATCAAGCCTATCCAAAACGTCAAACACATTTTCGTCGATTCTGTTGCTACCACTTTCTTCAAAAGATTGGTGATTATCGAATGGATTCGTGATTATGGGAGATCTTTTCCACCCTGCAGAACACCGTCCGTTGAATTGGTTACATTTGGGTTTTCTCACAGCTCTTGGATAACTACCTTGCCTTCTACCGTTGGACAGGGTACGGCTTGGCGCTCTCTTCATGTTGAGATACGGAGAGGAAACGATTTGTGGCAAGTCTATATTCCGGACTCCAAAATCCACATCAGCCGCTAATGGTTCGGCGGGTGAAGAGGGAGGAGGGGAACGTTTCCACCCAGCGGAACATTTACCAGTAAGTGGATTACATGAGCCGGGTCTTCGCCTAAGACGTTCTTTGCGTTTACTCTGTGTTTGGTCTCTCTCCCAGTGTTGTTTCAACTGCTGTAAGTCCTGCCACTGGTCAGTGTCACGTGATCTAGGGGACTGGATAAACTGGGATAGCAAGGAATTGATTTGGTCCTGTTCGAATTCCTGTTGATAGGTGAAAGCGGACACCAGAGGAGGGCAACCGGCCAGTGAAATGATGTAAAGGAGGCACACAGTTGTTACTGACAAAGCGCACGTTGCGTGATTCATCATGACGGTCTCGGATAGTTTACATGCGTCACCGCGTAACCTTGAACTTTCTGTAAAGGAAATAAAAAAAAATAATTGCTATTTTAATTATCTTTGCATACCATGTAGACGTAACTAATGCAAGACGTTTCCCAGGATACCGGTCATAAACGAAAACAAAGAGGAAAAAAAAGAATAAAAGAAAAGAAACAAAACAAAACAAAGGTAAAAATGTAAACGTTGTATTTTACCTCCTGGGGTTCATTTAACAATAAATTAATGCCCTATGGATATTCAAGGCAACGTTTTGAATCTTTTGTTTAAATACGAATGACGTCAGGACAGGGAAACCATTCACTGTGCCACACAGATAACGACCAACCTCAAGGTGGGGTGGAAGGCGTGGGCAGGGGCAGGGGCAGGGGCAGGGGCAGGGGCAGGGGCAGGGGCAGGTAAACTCTTGCAAACAAAAAAGAAAACGTTTCACTCTGATATTTATCTCTCCTTTTCCAAATCAATTAACATTTTGATAAATACGATAAACATGTAGCCGAACATGTTGCTTGTACGCCGACAAAACTCCGATTGGCGGAGACTAGCGTGGAATATTTTTTAGCTACTCGCCGTTGGTCGATCTACAATACAAATCATGAATATGTTAATCAATATGTGTCTCGATGAACCAATCACAAGTGAGATCTACATACCGTGTGACGTACTTGTGCAAACGCATATCAATTGACAAGAAACAGCCTAAGATGTTATGTTCTGCGTTTTTTTGCTTGGGCGTAACTTAATTCAGTCATATTGCGCGCGTGACTTTTGCTATATGAAGCATATTAAGCTCTCCAATTCAACTATGCGGGTCGCTCGCTACGGGCGAATTTCTAGTTCATTCTCAGGCTAAATTCCTGGGTGAAACAAGTGAGAAGCCCTCTTCTTTGACCTCTTTTAGCTCAAAATTTAAACGACGATGTTTGCAAAACTTGAAAGAATGGTGGGTAGTACATGTCAGTTAAAAACTTCTATGTTCTAGCGGCCTTGGAAAGTAACACATTTAGTGTGTAAGTCAATGGAGCAATAATTGTGGCATACGAGACCTATAAAAAAACAATATTAAATATATTCGATATCATTTCATTTGAGGGTATAAACGATCTGTAGTTAAAATCTTTCAACGAAATCTTCGCCACTTCATATTTTTGTTGTTGGTCCCGCAAGTATGATATTTACTACAGGATCTTCATTTCTATATTACTAGCTTATATAGACTCCATATATAAAAGGTCACTGCATACAGTTGCATACGAGGGTATAGTTAACTTCATTGAATTACCAAATACAAAATGTGAGCCTTCGCTGAAATTTTAGTCTAAAAGTTTAAAATTTGTCACTTGTGTTATTAAATTTAACCACGTTAGTTCTTCGGTGATTGTTTGTCAAACCTAAAAATTAAAAGTTCAATCATTCTGGCTTTGCTTATGCATACAATGTGGAATGCTTATTCTTGACTACGTCGACCTATACAACGTACGTGACTGTGTAACCAATTCAGATATAAGGCGAAGAAAACACGGCACAAGCAAAGGAATTCGAACCTACTTTTTTACATACTATGCCTCTTCATATTTATCTGTAGTTCGGGCTTTCGCCAGATAAATCTTATCCGTTAGAAAATATCTGCTCGTATATTTGAGCTGGAGTTCTTGAGTCCCGACTCGGAATTGAGTATATATAGGTTAATGACCGATTTCATTTCGGGAGTCGGATGTGCCTTAGATTCGATACACTGGACTCGGATTGGACCGGACTCGGTGCTGTCCCCCCCCCCCACCCTAGTTCCACCCCTAACTCCCCTCCATGCCCACAGCATGCTGTACATCCTTTGGGCATGCATATGCAATCATTTAATATGTTTAGTTATGTACGGTAACTCTTACTGACCCTCTCCAGATTGGACATCACAGTTTTATGTTAGCAAACAATTGTTATAAGCCACACTCATTTCCCTCGGTAAGTTCTGTAATGCTATGACAGTATATATATAAACCACCATGTACCAGATGCAGTAGAAAATGAACACGTACAAGAGTATTTGCTTTTTTATCATTTGCTACCTTTTATAGCTAACGCCTGTAAGGAATAGTCCACAGTTTAGAATATTTTGAAACGAGTGGATTTGTGGTGGGAGTAGGGTGGGGGGGGGGGAGATGGGGAGGATCATATCAAAGTTTTCAATCTGCGCACCCGATGTCAATAGCTTTATCAGTTAAAACTGGTAAAGGTGAGTACCCGTTTATCAGTTAAAACCGATTTGTGTTATAATTTCTTAACATGTGTTACATTTATAAACCAGTTGCTAACTGAAGACTTACAAACAGCATCTGCTGACAGGTCTAACATGTGTTACGGTGTTATAACACACTTCACTTTATACTGATTAACGGTTGTCTCTTATTCACAGTAAAAACTGATCAATTCATGTACATTGGGTGATATGTTCGATCCTAGCACAGATTATCTTAATTTGGTCATTATAATGGAGCGGTGGTAGGAGGGCGGGGGGAGGGGGGAGGGTGAGGTGGCGGGGCGATCCTCCGATCGATGCTCGCGAACTGAACAACAATTAAGACTTATCACACGTTGCCAAAGTCAGTAGGGATTGATCCGTCAAGGGCGACAAACTAAATACGCGAAGCGTTGCGACCGTGTTAATAGGCTCTGTTTAGTGTTTGTTTCTTTGTTCCCATGACAACTGAACATTAACAATATCACTAAACAAGTTTTGTGGAAGTTTAATCCATTGACCTCTTATTCATTACCGTCTTATTTTGATAATTCATTTAATTGTTTGTTTATTTCTCTGAAAAACTGGCGTTCTATGAGCCGTTTCATGCATGATGCAGATACTGCGCATGTGCGTCTTCTAGTTCTGATACAAGCGCAGTCACTTATTATATATGTGTTAACATACCTTGTAGAATATATACCTAGATATATACCTTCATACTGAAACAACGAACAGTACTAGCCCGATTCCTTTAGTGATAATCACATTCGTTCAAGGATGTTAGTGGCCTTGAAATCATGTATTCCACTTTTTTTAGAAAAATTACAGACTAGGTTAACCTCATATTGTTGAAGGTTTAGACGAGTTTCTTATTAGTGTCACTTACGATTTTACACTACGCATGTGCAGCAGAGATAATGAAACGCCTGTGTGGTGAGACGCATAGTTCAATATTATACGCTGCATGACTGTTGTGTATGTATGTTTGCAGTGCACCCACGTGATATGGCGTCTATACGTACGCGTTTTGTCTACGTGGTTAGATTGTTTATGCAAATGCTGAATATTTAGTTTGTCATCTTTTTTTTTTTAATGTTCAAATACCAAGAGAATCCTGTGATATTTACACACTTTAACATGAGGCATCTATAAGGCAGAGTTCTTAACTACCTCTTATCCACGTACTCTTCAATGATTCTAAGGAGAATCAGCAGGAAGTAAACTGTGAACAATATTGTTTGGAATAGCATCTACATAACTAACACGTAGGTCAAAACAAGAAACAAAACGTAACCAAAACATGAAAGTTATCATAACATCTTCGCTCTTCTAACCTTAGCAAGAAGCAAACAAAATTTGTTGGAATAATTAGTCACGTATTGTGTATAAAATATTACTGCTCAAAGGTGACGCAATATTTTGTTTTTTTACATGAGCTAAACCATTCATTAATTGCTAAATCATTCATTCATTAATCGTAATATATAATATTACAGGGGGTAAGAATATTATAGTCTCTACTAAGAGGTCACTGCAGAACCCCAGGGTTTGTTTCTTATTTCTCCTTTAATGTCTTCTTTATCTCCAACAATGTAACGCGAAATGTCGCGTAAGTAATTCGTACTTTGAGGTTTCTTTCAATCGATGTAAATTCAGTAAACCGATTTCAATTGTGGCTGACGAGATTCGTTGTTAGTAGGCATCTTTTTGTATTTTGTTTGTGTTTTGGTTGCTGTTTGTGATTTATGTTTCTATTATTGTAAAAGTATATCTTAAGAAATAGACAAGGGCTGTCATGAAGAAAACTTTGTTGAAGAAACCTTATACTCAAAAGGAAAGTTTGTTTTCGACGGGAAAAAAATTGTACGAAAACTTGTCTGTTGCAATATAAAGTTTTCTCTCAGCAACACACGACGAACGCTCTCAGGAAGATCAAGTCCATTTTTCCTCTTTTTGAAAAATCTAGACCTATGTTCCGCCCTTCCTTCCTTCATCCCTACCTTCCATCCTCTTCAATTGATTTAGATGAATGCTTTCATTTCGTTTATCTTTAAGGGGAAATTAGCATCATCGGGTAGACCGGTGGGACTTTCTACGAATTCCACAAACATTCCGAAGACAGATTTCAATACAAATATACAAAGCAGAATGAAAATAAAATAAAGAGAGATATTTCTCTTACAGTTACTGAATGCACGTCGTATTGCAAGGTAAGACGAAAACAGACGAGCACTTAACGAACACAGACGAACGCCAAGTTCCCGTAATCTCCGCGTACATCACGCATATATGTTAATACTGGCGTAATGAATGTACTCAAGTGTGGCCAATCAGCCGAAGGTGACAGTCAGTTAAAGCTTTGCCTCAAAGGAGAAGTATAAGTCACAGCGTGACTGTTGAAGGACTTGCTTCTTTGAAGAATAAGAATTATAACCCGTATAGTCATGTCTGCACTCAAAGGACTTATAAAAGACTCTGGAATTTTCTTGATATTAGCTATAGGAATTAAAGAAAATGCATTGTGTTCTGGTTACACCTCACTCGTTCGTGAATTACTTTTGCATCACTCTTGCATATTGTGTGTACTACGCTACAGGTACTGCACCACAATTAGATAAGTGTTCATCCGCTTATAAGATTAACCATTGTCAGAGAAAAGAGGTAACAGTACCTAAGGTAAAGCTTGTTTAAGCATGTTATCAGTTACTGTCATCGTTTGTTCTGCCTTTATATGAAAGAGCATAATATAAAGTACGGATGGTGTGAAAATCATGGGCGGCGATCCTTGGGGGGGGGGGGGAAGGGGGGATA